>NC_050177.1:140000-182500 GCF_008315115.2 Sander lucioperca
TTATAATTTATATTTTAGACAATTTGCTCTGATCCACTGTGACTTCTCAATCAGTAGGCAGGTGGTTCTGTATCCGTTTGAAAATCTCTTCAGCAGGTAACGTGGGTGTAATGAAGATTGAGTCTGTGATCGTTCGGTTACATAAACATTCTCACTCACCGCCTACACGTCTGTGTAACTTCAAATGAGTTGGATTACATTTTTAATACGAGTGTTCAAGTCTGAGCCCAATACTTTCTGGTGACTAAACGAAATAATGATATTTATGTTCACACTTTGTTCCAACAAATTTACTCATTTCTCTCTCTGTGTCTCTCTCCAGACTCCAGAAGAATATAGTTTGATGTGGATTCTGACCGATGCTGTGTCAGCCTTCCTCATCATTGCTGTTTTCATATTCCATTGGTGCGTAGACACACACACACACACACACACACACACACACACACACACACACACACTGCTCTCATGATTATCTTTCACTGCTAATTGTAATGTCTGGTGTTGGGGTGGTGACGCTGTGCAGGGCTGAGTCATCCTGGCTGCTGATGAGGTTTCTTTATTAATATGTAATCCGAGATGAAGACAAATGTGTGCTTGATCAATGTAAGGATGGAGAGAAAAAAAAAGACAAGCCAGCACAGCTGGTATTTATTTATGTAGCATTGGCCATCATTTATATCATATGAATAGGGCTGTCAAACAATTAAATTTTCTTAATCGCGATTAATCGTTGAAGTTCTATAGTTAATCGCGATTAAGCACATGTTTTATCACATGATTAAAATTCTATTATTTTGCATTTAAGAACAGTTTTTAAGTCCATATTAACAATGGAAAGCAATTCTTACCAGTGGATCTTGATTGGGAATCAAATGAATGCAAAGAAAGTTACTTTATGAACTTGATTTTAAGATTTGTATTTATTTATTATATATTTAATCTAGTCACACACTTGAATCTAGAGTCAATATTAGGGTTAGGTATTGTTTGGTTTGGATACCGGTGCTAAAGCGGTACTTTTAAAACGGTACCGGTGTCTTAACGGTGCCTGAACGAAAGTTAAAAAAAAGAAGAGTACTAAACAGTTGGCGACATTAAAGAACGGCTTGTTTGTTGCTAAGGCCATATCGTCAAAATGAAATGATTTAATAATAATGTAATCACTATAACAGTAACTTATTTCACTAGTAAATAGCTGTTGAATGACAAAAACAACCACCAGATGGGAAAAGGGCATTTAACAACAACTTTGAATGCACCACGAGGCTGTAAATTACCAGTTTAATTGAACGCACCGTCTGTGTTTTTCCGACAACAGCAGCTGCAGATTGTTACATCCCGGTGTCGGAATCCTCTACAGTGAAATACAGACAAACTTTACACCGTTTAGCGTTAGCTGTCAGCATTTTAACCGTGTTTAATCCAGCTACTAGCTAGCGGTAGGCTAACGTTAAACGTAAATCTCTGCAAGCGTGATTGCAGAGATACTGTGGCACCACTTTGGGTTGGAGTCATGGATGTATTATAGGACCTGGATCCAGCGTTGGAGGCAGAGCCCTGTTCATTCCTATGAGAGTTGCTCAGTGGCACATACGCCACAAACGTTTCTAAGAGTCCGGGTTTACTTCCGTGATATGCAGCCCACTGAATATGTGCAGTATTGTTTCTCCCGCTGGCCCCGCCCGCGAGCTCCCGCTCGGCCTATAGACTTTTACATTATGGTGACGTCACAGGTTTTTTAATTACTTTTCTCTGCTAGAGGGATGTTTTTTCAAATATAAAAAGTCCATGGATTAGAAATTCAGAATAGAAAGAGTCATAAGCGACCTTGTTTACAGTTCAAGGTGTGCAATGGTGGCCTATCTGGAAAATCCTTTATAGGTCGCAGCTAAGGGGATTTTTCGTTAATACTGCGAGTGGGCACTGGAAAAAAATAAATGGCGGAAAGGCTGAGTGCTATTCCTGGGGGACTGGTTGGAGTCCATCACAACACAAGTGATCAGACAAGTACAAAAGTTCAGATTAACCAAGAGTGCCATGGCGGAACATTAAATCACCTGAAAAACACACCAGGTTGTCACAGTATAACTAATCAGACCTCTAGTTATTTTTTAGCATAACCAGGCCTTTAGACTGCGGATATAAAAAGAGAGTGAGAGTGAATGTCAGTGAGATGCATCCCTTCCTCTCAGCAAGATGAGGCTCTGCACCACAAAGAGCTGGATATTTTTTACATGGCCTCCTCTGCGGATTTATTTTTATTTTATTTGTTGTTATCGCATCATGTCTTTCATCATCAGTCGCTCTTCTCCCTTTTTATAACCGGGTGTTGGTCATTACTCATGTGGACGACCCCCGCTCACACACACACACACACACACACACATATGCACGCATGCACGCACGCAGGCGCACACACACACACACACACACACACACACACACACACATGCACGCATGCACGCACGCAGGCGCACACACACACACACACACACACACACACACACACACACACACACATGCACACAATCACATCAAAGCAGCTACAGTGGCACATGTGGTAGTCTCAAGCACTTTGGTAAACACAGAAACACACCTGGTTATTCTCATCCGCTCTGATCTCTCTCTTGTGTGTGTGTGTGTGTGTGTGTGTGTGTGTGTGTGTGTGTGTGTGTGTGTGTGTGTGTGTCACAGGTGGAGAGAGAGAGGCCTGCCCTTCTGGTCAGGCAGCCGTCAGACTCATGAGAACGGACCATACAGCAAGTTCAGGACAGGTATGACAACGTATTCCTTCTTATCACTTCTTCTCCTACTAGAGTATACTGTGAATTGCTCGTCTCCATCCCGGCTGATATTGGCTGTGTTTACTGGGATTTTTTTTTTTTTTTTTTACTGAGGCCAGAGATCAATAAGACAACCTACAGTACCAAAATGTTTGCATCTGTTTTTTTTTCACCAACAAAAGATCAAAAAATAAATGTTAAAACTGAATATTGTTTTAAGCTTACTTGTGAATTTGATGATTTTATCTACAATCAACAACGGTACATTTAATATATTGGGACTCAGAGAGTGTCTTGGCCAGGTTGTGGCAGGAATAGTCTGACATTTTGGGAAATTCTTTTTTATTCTAACTTTCTTGGAGTTAGATGACAGCATCAATATCAATTTCATCCCTGTTAATCAGTACAGAGTTAGGTTTAGGCTTTGATGGAGCAGCTTGGCTTCAGTAACCGGTTTGAAGTCTCGATTATCAATTGTTCTAGCAATGTAGCCACCAACACGTCTCCAGAATCACCAGTTTTATTCAGAGTTGCAAAGTGTGCGAAGCTGGACAGGACTTTTTAAAGTGCTGCTAGCATTGATGGTCTAATACAAACATGTCCCTTAGCTGACCCAACACTCTGCACTAGACACACAGGGATGTAATTAATATTGATCCTAGCAAACAATCCTGTTTTTGCAAAATGTCAGAGTAATATCAGATATAATATTATATGATTACTGTCTTGGCATGCAGTGATCTCCAGCTGTTTGTGTTGTGTGTGTGTGTGTGTGTGTGTGTGTGTGTGTGTGTGTGTGTGTGTGTGTGTGTGTGTGTGTCAGACTCTTCAGAGGTCATCTGTGTTCGCTGGAGCCCCCTCCACCCTGACCCCCCTGCTGGAGCCCTCATCTCCCTCCCCTCGGTCTTCAACCCATGACACCCTGCATGTCAGCCCTGCATGTCAGCCCTGCATGTCAGCCCTCGGGGAACCTTGTATGAACCCTGCTCGAACTGTACAAGCTTCTGTGTTTCCTGTAGAAAACTAGCATGAACCCTTGATGACGCCCGTAGAGAGAGAGATGTGTGTGACCGGGGTTTAAGCTTCACGAGGCAAGCGACAGCAAGACAATTGTGTAGAAAGAGATGCAAGACAAGAACAAACTCCATGTACTGTGACAACCACAAATTACCTTCACTAGAGAACTACTGTACGGTGTATAAGCGTGGAAAAAAGTCCTTACTGCAGTATATGTATCTTTGCATTTGTACTGTAGATGCATGGCTGTCTTGCACCTTGTTATTTTAGTCTACTTTCAATGCTCACGTCACCTATCCTTGGCTCCCTGCCTGTACTCATCCACCCCCTCATACATGTTGTACCCTTGCCTCTCCTCAAGCATGGCCTCTGAATTACCCACAATGCTCCTTGACATGTGATATATGTGTGGTATAAAGTATGAACTGTTTGACTTTGCCCCCCCCCCCCCCCCTCTCCTTTGCAGAGCTGAGTGATGTGTGGTCCATCTCCAGCGTAATCGTCCGGCCCGACCTACGGAGCATGCCCAGTTCACCCAGTACCCCTCACCTGCCCACCATCACAGAGGAGTGACTGGGGGAGACACACAGAGAGAGAGAGAGAGAGAGAGAGAGAGAGAGAGGCAAGAAAGAGAAGTACAGAAAATGAGAGATAGAAAGAGAGAGAGAGAGAGAGAGAGAGAGAGAGAGAGAGAGAGAGAGGGTGTTCTTGATTTCAAATCAAGTGTTTTTAGATAACATAATGCAAGGCAATTTTATTTACATAGCAGCATTCAGACATGAAGCATATCAAAGTGCTTTAACATCTATCCTCTGGCATACAGGAAGCCAGTGCAGTGATCGAATGCATTAAATATTCATGACTAAATTAGCAACAATCAAATTGGATTAAAAACCTTCTTGGTTATTATTTATCAAGAGTTTAACACTGAAAAACTAGATGTGGTTTGAGCCGATTTGACAGAGCGCTGGCAACATACTGCAAGCAAACAACTGTCATCACATTGGCATTCAAATGTAGTTTAATTTGTGATGTAATCACCTTTTTCCAACTAAGCCCTGCCTGGTGCCAGAAGCTCAGAGAAACCCAAAAATGCAGAAATCCGTTGCAAAAATAACCAAAACTGTTCTGTCTTTGGCAAAAATTGTTCATGTAAGAACTCATCACTCATAGTAAGAAGCTGATTGAGAACATGTGTTTGAATGAAAAGAGAAAGGATAACAGAGTCTTTGAATAAGACATTTACATTAAAACATTTTATTCAGCTGAAAAATGAGTCATTCGAGTACATCAGCGTCATCAAAGTTGAGGAGAAAAAGGCCAAAGTGACCAAGAACAGAACAGAGAAACATGTTCAGGTAAAGTAAGAGACAGCATCCTCTCTCAGTGGGCCGACTGCCTGCAGGGACGTAGCTGCTGAACCAAACCTCATTCACTGATCTGCCATCAGGGACGGAGCGGAGAGACTCCAGTGTCTATTTCCATACTAAAATCTCATAGATGCCATTCAAAAAAAAAAAAAAAAACTGGGTGGTGAGGACAGTTGAATACATGCTTGAGAACATTTTCATCATTCAACGCCACCAGCTGAGCTCGACAACGCAAGACACTAAACCTCACGAAAGAAAGAAGAAACCGATGAATATATACTGCTGTAGGAATACATGAGTCGCTTTCACTCGTTCCGTCTCGTGTTTCTAGTTGATAAAAACCAAATGGAAGAGGCCGCAGAGAAGCTTGAGCAGGAGAAGATGATAAAATGGACTCTATGGACTAGGAGCTACATTTTTTTCATTTTCAGCTGTACAGATATCAGGTGCATTATACCAAACCTTTAACCATGTCTTAAACTTTAATCTCTCTGTGTCTGTGAGGTGTCGGATGCGGTGTACGAACTCTACACTGTTCAGACAGAATGAATGTAAACCCGAGGCTTGAGAAGGTATTGTTAATTGTTACTGTTTATGTTTTGTACTAAAGTGAATGTATTATCAAGCAGGGCCGGGTTTCTCAAAAGCGTATGAGGAATGTTTTGGCTGGTGGTCCTTCCAGTTTGGCTGCAGATTTGTGCCGAATGTATCAGCTGCTCTAAATAAAGATATAGATGCTTTTGAGAAACCAGACCTTGTTACTCGTTTTACGAGGCAGTGAATACAGCATCTGCTTTTTCCTCAAATATACGCACACAGTACTTTCTGGAAGTATAACTGTATAGTCCGTCTGTGTCTATGTTGTCCCAACTTAAACTGATTTTAGATCTGAAATCCAGAGTGTCTTGTACTTTTCAGGTGTGAAATACAATGAGGTTAGGGGCTTTGACTTTCTGAGAGATTTGCCAGTTTGCGATAGCCTGGTTGACACCAGACCCTTCTCAGTTGTAACCACAGGCGCCGATTTATGTTTTCCTCCGTGGGTGCTCACAGGCGCACGTCCTTTAAAACAAAAAAGTAGTCAAAAAATGTTTGCATTTCAGAATCTTAGGAAATGGACAGCGGCCGACACGAACACACACGCCTATTAACTCGATAATAAAGCCGTAAAGTAGGCTATCTTTCACCTCAGGACAGCTCCACTTCTCACACATACAGATAGGATTGGAGATGAACACGTAACCGCGATCAGCTTCGTGGGAAATTAAGAATCAATTCCACCTGTCTAGTAGCCTAGGCACACTATGACAGACGCTCCACTTAGCACCAACTGCAATGTTTAATTTTAAATGAATGTAGCCTACTGGCAGTCTGGCACTGGGTGCTCAGTATTTTCCGTGGGTGCTCGAGCTCCGGAGCACCCACGGTATCGGCGCCTATGGTTGTAACTGAGAGTGGGTCTGGGGAAGCTTCATTCACAGCTCATTTCCAAAGGGGCGTCACCAACGGACGCCGCTCAAATGCGTCTGGGTGCAACTGGATAGTCCTTCAACCAATCAGACCAATGATCTGGGTGACGTAGCAGCGACAGCGGCATCAACGGGTTGCTGCGCTTCGGTGGCCGTCATGTTGAATGTAAACAAAAAGATGCTTACCGTCGCTGCGCTATCGTCATCGTGTAAAGCCCGCCTCACCGGTTGTGATTGGTGTAAAGCCCGCCTCAACGGTTGTGATTGGTGTAAAGCCCGCCTCAATGGTTGTGATTGGTGTAAAGCCCGCCTCAACGGTTGTGATTGGTGTAAAGCCCGCCTCACCGATTGTGATTGGTGTAAAGCCCGCCTCACCGGTTGTGATTGGTGTAAAGCCCGCCTCAACGGTTGTGATTGGTGTAAAGCCCGCCTCAACGGTTGTGATTGGTGTAAAGCCCACCTCAACAGTTGTGATTGGTGCCTTGATTTGGAAAAATTGGAAATGGGCTTGAATGGGCTCTTGGCCAGAAGGACTTGCAGAGCAAAGTTCGTCAGGGTTTTCCCAGGCTAAGTTTGCGACAGTGTTGGAGATGAAGTGCCATTAAAAAAAAACCAACTATGGCTTTGTTTTCATTGGTAGAATCCGATGGCAGTTTATTCATCCAGTATAGTAAATGTACAGGAATTGATTTCAAATATAACAATAGTTTCTGACAAATCTCCTTGAATGCACACCTCTGCAGGTATCGATTTGCAAGGAATCCGTATAACATGGTTCACAGTGCTCATCCCATTTAACCAGCAGTCTCACCCCATGTGCACATGCTTTTACCCAACTAGCCTTTTATTTAGCATATAGTCTACCATTCTGATTCATTCTAAGATTTAGATAGATAATGGACGTTTTTTAAGTTTAGAACTTTAGGGATTTGGGCTGCCTGACTGAGGTGTTGCTGTACATGTCAGAAGACAGATACAGTACATGTTTGGCTGCAATCAGAGGTTTCTGGACTTTTTGCTTTGTCTTAAACACTTCTGAATGAGATTATGGTCAATGCATTGCTCAGTCCTGAAGTCAGACAAAATGAAAACATTGCAGAGTCACAAAGCAACTGTAATGTACTGTATTGTATTGTAATATAAGCGGTTTGCAATTAAGTTTAACTGTATTTGTGTTCCTGTTGAGAATATAGTAGGCTAATCATTTTAGCTGCAATCACTATAGCTGCACAGCCGTATTTATTCTACTGAATATGATGTTTCCCACTGATGGACTGTTCATTTTAAGTCAGCGAGTCTGGTGACGATGCAGCAGCTGCGCTGGATTTCCTTTGGAGATGCTTTACATTTTGAGCCTTGCATGTGTTGGATTCATCCAACTTTTATAGATGCTTTCTTAAAGTGATATTCCACCCAAGATCTATCTTTTTAGTAACCGATTTAAAAGGTGTTTGTAAAGACATTTTCCATGGGGATTCAAGTGGTGGCAAGTCTTTAAAATTATGTATTTCCCAAAACACAGTCAGGTAAAAGGTGGGGCTCCAGAGGTAAAAAATAAAATAAAAAATGCTTAATAACAGATTTGTCAGCATATTAATTGGAGTGCTGCCTTTTTCAATTTTGGTAAATGCAGAAGTTAAGGCAGAGCACCAAACTGAGTTTATTTAAATTCAGAGAAATGTTGACAAACCACTGCAGTATATTCCACTTCTCCCCGGTCCAACTGAAGCTTAACAGCATAACATGGAAGATATTTTGTAGTAAACAATGACTGTTTGGCAGATACTGAGCATGCAGGTGAACAGCAGAGAAGTGGACAACATTACAGCAGAACAATATGTTTAAATTAAGCTTAATTAGCTCTAAGAAGATAGCTAACATGCACATTTGGGACCTGAAACTCAAGCAAACCAAGCAAGAAAGATATTTTTGCAAACGTATCTGTCGTCCAAAAGAGCAGAAGTTTAACCTCAGGCTCTGCTTTAAAATCTCTTTATTGAAGACAAAGTTAACTTATGGCGTATTACATTGTTTTCGAAAGCCGGCTCAGCCACCTTCCCTCCAGACTGGTGAACAAAATGACTTTCTGCATGAAAAGGTTTTCTTGTTTCTTGGCAAAACTTAAGAGCAAGGTTTTGTTTGATGATCTCTTTCTTATTTTCTGAAACAGGCGCCATCAGTATGTAAAGGGGCGTCGGACTGGGGGGAAAGAAGGGGACTGTGTACCCCAAAAGATGCTAGAATGAATAGCTGTGGATGCGGGGAGGGGCCCATAGAAAATGCTTTTCTACAGGGCCCAGAATTTTGTGCTACACCCCTGAGTACGTACAACATACCTGCTTTACTGTCTTTCATTTTTAAATGGTATATTCACGGTCAGAGCCCATGTAATGGCTTTATTTAATAGAGATATAAATTCCACTCTACTAGTTCTCTGTATCAAAGCTGTGAGATTTAGGATTCATGGTTTGATACTGGAAGGAGAACTTGCCCTTACTGGAAGCTGTGGTCCTTTGATTGGCTTGTACACTGAGACATTGGCAGTTTGTCTTAACTACGTGACTTGTATTTTGATCCTGACTGTACCAGAACGTGTGGACATGTCATGTGTGTGGCTCTTTTAAAATCATAAAATCACTGTAATCTAAAATGATGAGTCAACTGTCTACATCTCGAAAATCTGAAATGACGTAAAGTGCACAAGTGTCTTTGAATAATAAACTGCAGTATGCTGAGGAAAATAATATAAGATATATTATAATGTGGGTATTAGGGGTCCAGCTGCCATTCTTTCATCTGTAGCATTTTACATCTAGTGTTGTACTGAACGACTACATTTTATTTTCTAGAAGAATTTTATTTTATTTTTTACTGTAACTTTTCTCTGATTGTAAATGCTACTGTCATCTGGTATTAAAACGTTAAAAGAAAGGTTTGGTTGTTGGTAGCACTATCTGTGGTGTTTTTTATGCCTGAAATGTACAAACATACATAGCTTATGACTGCTATGACTTTTTATGACATTTTTTTTGACATACTGTACTATGACTTTTATATGACTTTTTTTCCAACATTCTATACTGACTATTTTTTACTTTTTTCGACATACTGTACTATATTTTTTTCGACAGACTATGACTATTTTTCTTTTACTTTTTTCGACATACTGTACTATATTTATTTCAACAGACAGACTATTTTTTTTACTTTTTTCGACATACTGTACTATATTTTTTATGACTTTTTTTCCAACATTCTATACTGACTATGTTTTACTTTTTTCGACATACTGTACTATATTTTTTTCGACAGACTATGACTATTTTTTTTACTTTTTTCGACATACTGTACTATATTTTTTTCGACAGACTGACTATTTTTTTTTTACTTTTTTCGACATACTGTACTATATTTTTTATGACTTTTTTTCCAACATTCTATACTGACTATTTTTTACTTTTTTCGACATACTGTACTATATTTTTTTCGACAGACTATGACTATTTTTTTTACTTTTTTCGACATACTATATTTTTTTAGACAGACTGACTATTTTTTTTACTTTTTTTGACATACTGTACAATATTTTTTTCAACAGACAGACTATTTTTTTTACTTTTTTTGACATACTGTACTATATTTTTTTCGACAGACTATGACTATTTTTTTTACTTTTTTCGACATACTGTACTATATTTTTTATGACTTTTTTTCCAACATTTTATACTGACTATTTTTTACTTTTTTCGACATACTGTACTATATTTTTTTTCGACAGACTATGACTATTTTTTTTACTTTTTTTGACATACTGTACTATATTTTTTATGACTTTTTTTCCAACATTCTATACTGACTATTTTTTCCTTTTTTCGACACTATATTTTTTTCAACAGACAGACTATTTTTTTTACTTTTTTTGACATACTGTACTATATTTTTTTCAACAGACAGACTATTTTTTTTACTTTTTTCGACATACAGTACTATATTTTTTTCGACAGACTATGACTATTTTTTTTACTTTTTTCGACATACTGTACTATATTTTTTTCAACAGACAGACTATTTTTTTTACTTTTTTTGACATACTGTACTATATTTTTTTAGACAGACTATGACTATTTTTTTTGTACTTTTTTTCGACATACTATATTTTTTTCGACAGACAGACTATTTTTTTTACTTTTTTCGACATACTGTACTATATTTTTTTCGACAGACTATGACTATTTTTTTTACTTTTTTCGACATACTGTACTATATTTTTTTCGACAGACTGACTATTTTTTTTTACTTTTTTCGACATACTGTACTATATTTTTTTCGACAGACTGACTATTTTTTTTTACTTTTTTCGACATACTGTACTATATTTTTTTCAACAGACAGACTATTTTTTTTTACTTTTTTCGACATACTGTACTATATTTTTTATGACTTTTTTTCCAACATTCTATACTGACTATTTTTTTACTTTTTTCGACATACTGTACTATATTTATTTCGACAGACTATGACTATTTTTTTTTACTTTTTTTCGACATACTGTACTATATTTTTTATGACTTTTTTTCCAACATTCTATACTATAACTATTTTTTCCTTTTTTCGACATACTATACTATATTTTTTTCGACATACTATGACTATTTTTTCAACAAACTATACTATGACTTTTTTCAAAACATACTATACTATGACTTTATCATGACTTTTTTAGAAATACTAGCTATACTATGACTTTATCATGACTTTTTTAGAAATACTAGCTATGCTATGACTTTTTATGACATACTTGGGAGTATCTCTACCGTCTTTACACACACACGCCCAGTGTCAGCTTTAAAAATAAATAAAATAGCGTCAGCTTACAGTAGCCTATTTGATTTAGCTGAACAGCAGCCGGCCTAAAGTCTGATAATGACACCGACTTGCCATTTTGTTTTTACTTTCTTGTAACTATTGTAATTAAAATGTTACACTCATTGGTCACGCTCTGAACATCCTCTCCGTTTCTCAGAGAAGATGTAACTAAACAACAATGCTAATGCCAACCATTTAGAAGCTAGCCAGTAGCCTACTTACACTATTCCTAGTATAATGCTAGATAGGTTTTTAAATAGACAATTTAGCTTCACGTAAGCTAGGCTAGCTAGTGAGGACGACAGGCAGTAGCTGTTGCTTAGTTACGCTTAGCCCACATGCCGACCCGATGCCGACTGAAGACGACTGTACACGAGCTCAAGTGCATTTCGGGAAAAGAAAAGAAAGTGGAAAAGACTGGAGAATTCGCGCCAGTGGTGACTAAGATTCTTGAGGTAAGTTGTAGGCTACTTGAAATACTTTCTTATTCTTAACTTATATTTACATGCAAAAACGACATCTTGGGCGGTTGTTATTTTTACTGGTTCAATTTGGTTTCTAACAGCGCTGTTAGACCCTTTACTATATAACTTGTCGAGCCGAGGCCGAGGCACCGGATCCCCGCCAGGATATCATCCCCTGGCCGCGGGAGCGCGCATGCACTCAGAGAAGCGGAGTTTAACGGCTACACTTCGAATTCACCTCGTAAATGGAACAAATAGTGGTAACGCTTTACAATAAGGTACACAACAAAATAGGTAGCTACTGGTTTTGAAAGGGTAGTTACTGTTTTTCAGAAGGGTAGTTACTGTTTTTCAGAAGGGTAGTTACTGTTTTTCAGAAAAAGGGTAACTAATCATTCGTTACCCTTCTGAAAAAGGGTAACTACCCTTCTGAAAAACAGTTACTACCCTTCTGAAAAAGGGTAACGAATGATTAGTTACCCTTTTTCAGAAGGGTAGTTACTGTTTTTCAGAAGGGTAGTTACTGTTTTTCAGAAAAAGGGTAACTAATCATTCGTTACCCTTCTGAAAAAGGGTAACTACCCTTCTGAAAAACAGTTACTACCCTTCTGAAAAAGGGTAACGAATGATTAGTTACCCTTTCTCAGAAGGGTAGTGTCAAATAATGCTGCTGGCGAATACAGTTTATTTGCTCTTAACTTGGCTTTCTTTATTGTCTCATTGCCAACGTCTCGGTAACATACATCAAACGTTTTCTTTCTCTCTTCTTGAACTCTTCCTGTTATGATACGTGTCTGCCTTGCAGCACGCTCTCTGATTGGTCACTGGGAAGTACAACTTTATTAACACAAACAATGTCTTGACATCGCCCCCTCAAATTCTCCCTGTCCTTAAGACTATTAGAAATATAACAGTATCCTAAACCATAACTTTCCATCTTGTAAGTGCTGATTGTAAGTAACTGTTTCCCTTCTCATTTAACTCATGACCTTTATGACTAACAAGAACCGAACTAAGTTTAACCATATATTTCTTACACTACACATCCATCCTCACCACTGGTTTACACACTCTACCAAACCTGGTCACGGTCAGTCCTTCCGGTGTTACTGTAGGACCTTTATTATTGTTGCTCAGTCCTTGTGGTATTTCTTCTGTTGACTCTTTGACTGTGTGCCCAGTGTCTGTGTTCTCCTTTTCTGCTCCCCTTGGTATCAGTTGTAGATGACTCCTATTCCTTCTCACCTCCCCTCCCCTTGGTGACTTCACCTGGTAGGAGCGTGGAGTGCAGCTGTCTTGAATGACCACTGCTGGTCCTTTCCACTCCTTTTCCTTGTCCAGTTTTGACAGGACCTGATCCCCTGGCAGTAGAAGCGGTAAGTCCCTCACACCATGTCTCCTATTGAAGTAGAACGCCTGTTGTCGTTTTGCCTCCTCATCTCTGCGCCGAATGACGTCTCGGTCTGGCCACTTTGGAATCAGGTTCCTTTTGAGCGACGGTAGTGTGGTCCGGATCTTGCGACCCATGAGCATTTCTGCAGGGCTCACTCCCGTAGAGCTTGTGGGTGTGGCCCTGTAGCACATTATAGCCAATAATGGATCTTCCTGCTTGAGGATGCGTTTGGCTGTCTGGACAGCACGCTCCGCGTGCCCATTTCCTTGTGGGTTGTGCGGGCTGAATGTAGTATGTTCTATGTCATACTGTGTGCAAAAGTCTCTCCAGGCCTCACTAGTGTATTGTGGCCCGTTGTCACTGACTATCTGTTCAGGGATGCCAAATCTCGCGAATGTAACTTTCATTGACCTTATCACCTGGTCTGTTGTGGTTGATGTCAAATGTAAGATTTCTAGGTATCGTGAGTAGTAATCTGATATCACTATGTATTGTTTTCCTTTATACTCACAGATGTCGGTGGCTATCTTCTGCCACGGTCTCTCCGGCAGAGGAGTTGGTTGTAGCGGCTCTTTGCGCTGTGTACGTCTGTTTGTCTGGCAGAAGCGGCATGTGTCCACCTTGTGCTTGATATCCGCTGATATCCTTGGCCACCACACTGTTTCCTGTGCACGTTCTCTGCATTTTGACACACTTTGGTGTCCTTCATGTATGCGGTCTAATATTTCTTGTCTCATGGACTGTGGAATAACGATGCGACAACCTATTGTGATGAGGCCGTCACACACAGACAAGGAGTCTTTCATTGTGTAATAGTCTTTAACACTGTCTGTGATGCTACTCACATGCTTGGGCCATCCATCTCTGATCAGCTTCTGAACCTTTTGGAGCAGCTCATCCTCTTGTGTGGCTGTCTTGATCCTGTCCAGCTTGTGTTGTGAAATAGGCCAGCTGTGAGCCACTGCATTTACATGGCAAGCGATGATCGCCTCCGTTGTGTTGTCTTTGTCTTTAATGGGGCTGCGTGACAGGGTGTCTGCGATGACCAGCGTCTTTCCCGGTGCATATTCAGCTTTTGCGTTAAATCGCATGAGTCGCATCAAGAGTCTTTGACACCTCACTGGTACTGTATCTAAATCTTTACTATTTATCAGAGGGACCAGTGGCTTGTGATCTGTGATCAATCTGAATTTCTCCATGCCTACCAGGTATTTCTCAAACCTTTCACAGGCCCATACTCCTGCTAAACATTCCTTTTCAATTTGCGCATACCTGGTTTCTGCGTCTGACAATCTTCTTGAGCAGTAGGCAACTGGCTTCCAGCTTTCGTCATTCAGTTGCAGTAGAACGCCTCCTAGCCCAAAACTGCTCGCATCTGCTGAAACAGCCGTCTGTCTTTGTGGGTCATAGTGAGCCAGGACGGGTGATGTAATGAGGGCTTCTTTCAGCTGCTGAAACGCCCGATGCTGCGGCTGGTCCCAGGTCCAGGCGGTCCTTTCTTTCAGAAGGTCATACAGAGGGCCCGCTGCCGTTGCCATGTCTGGTATGTATTTGCTCATATAGTTTATCATGCCCAATGCACGCTTTAACTCATGCACGTTGGCGGGCTCTTGTAGCTCACTAATGGCGCTCACTTTGTCTGGATCGGCTCTTACCCCATTGGCGTCCACTATGTGGCCCAGAAATCGCAGCTCTGGTTGTCTGTATACACACTTTTCCTTGTTGAGCTTAAGGCCTGCCTTCTCCATTTTCTCCAGTGTGTTTTGTAGGTGTCTGTCATGTGATGCCATATCCCTTCCATGAACAATCACGTCATCCATGTATGCTGCCACGCCCTCCAGGCCCTCCAGCAGTTCGTTCATCTTGCGTTGGAATATTTCTGAAGCAATATTGATTCCGAAGGGCAGTCGCTTGAAGCAGTATCTGCCGAAAGGCGTTATGAAGGTGGTGAGGGTGCTGCTTTCTTCATGTAGTGGTATCTGCCAAAAACCTGACGCTGCGTCAAGTGACGTAAAGACCGTAGATCCCGCTAGCTTAGCTAGTGTCTCTTCTGTTGTGGGCAGTTGGTATCGCTCTCTTCTTATGTTTTCATTCAGTTTTTGGAGCCCCACGCAGATTCTGATGGCACCTGTAGGTTTCATAACTGGCACCATTGGCGCGCACCAGTCTGTTGGTTGGGTCACTTTTACGATCACGCCCTGTTCCTCCATTCGCTGTAGCTCCGCTTGGACTTTAGGAAGAAGTGGCAGAGGGACTCTTCTGGCGGTGTGTACAGCGTATGGGACAGCCCCCTCTCTTAGGTGGATCTTCACCGGGTCGGTTTTGAGCACCCCCTGGATTCCCACAGCTGTCCTAATCTGCTGTATTCTCTTCACCATCCCCATCTCTACCGCTGTCTCCCTGTCTAGCAGGTTGCTTACTGTAGGCCCTCTTGCTACGTATACGTTAAAGATGTGTTTCTTGTTTTTATGCAGTGTGCTAGCAGTGAACTGGCCCATTATGTCCAGTGCCCCGCCCGGGCTATCTAAAGGTCCATCGGGCGCCTCAAGCTTTCTTTCAGGCTTAAGAGCTCTAAATGTTTTCACGTTCATTACAGTGACATCTGCTCCTGTGTCGATTCTAAATCTGACCGGAGTGTGTCCTATACAAATCTCTTCAGTCCACTGTTCAACACTACTTTGCTTTATCTTACTTACTGCGCCTAGGTAGAAGCTTTCCTCTTCTTCCTTGTTGTGAGTGACTTCCCTCACTAACTTAGAAAAACAATTTCTCTCCCAGTGGCCTTTTTTTCCACATTTTCTGCATTCCGACTCTAATGCTGGGCATTTGGTTGGGATTTTGTGTTTTTCTTTCCCGCATCGACGGCACTTGGAAACCCCTGAGCAGTGCTGTCCAACGCTCCCCTCTTTCATCTGCGGTTTTTTCCATTCTTTCTTTATCGGGTGCCTGTGTTTCACTTCTTGCACGGTGAGCTGTGCTTGCTGCTCTTGTTGGGTTATCTGTTGTGCTATTTCTTCCGCTTGCCTCACCATTATCACTGCTTTTTCTAGAGTGAGGTCAGACGTTAATTGCATTCGTCTGGACAGTTCTTTGTCACGGATTCCCACAACCAGTCTGTCTCTAATGTGTTCGTTTTTCTTTTCGCCAAAGTCACAGTTTTCACTCAATTCATGCAGGGCCCGTATGAACATCTCCGCCATTTCGCCTGGCTTCTGTTGTCTCTGGTGGAAACACGCTCTCTCGTGTATTGTGTTCCTCTTCGGTACGAAGTATTCATCAAACTTCGCGAGCACCGTTTCATAATGGTTCTCGTCTTCCTCCTCCGTGAAGACGAATGTT
Organism: Sander lucioperca; assembly: GCF_008315115.2. Taxonomy (NCBI): domain Eukaryota; kingdom Metazoa; phylum Chordata; class Actinopteri; order Perciformes; family Percidae; genus Sander; species Sander lucioperca. The sequence continues at coordinate 156,705 of NC_050177.1, forward strand.
TTGAATATATTTTCGGCTTCATTGCCCATAGCATAGATGAGTGTGCTAACCTGAACGTCACCGTCTTCATAGCTTAACTTTGTTGCCGACCTGAATCGTGTGAACCTCTGTCTCCACGCAGGCCATTCACCCGGCTTTCCAAAGTTGAAGTTCTCCGGTGGTTTAAACTTTGCCATCACGTCGGTTTCGTTTTAGAACACTTCTGACACCATGTCAAATAATGCTGCTGGCGAATAGTTTATTTGCTCTTAACTTGGCTTTCTTTATTGTCTCATTGCCAACGTCTCGGTAACATACATCAAACGTTTTCTTTCTCTCTTCTTGAACTCTTCCTGTTATGATACGTGTCTGCCTAGCAGCACGCTCTCTGATTGGTCACTGGGAAGTACAACTTTATTAACACAAACAATGTCTTGACAGGTAGTTACTGTTTTTCTGAAAAAGGGTAACTAATCATTCGTTACCCTTCTGAAAAAGGGTAACTACCCTTCTGAACAACAGTTACTACCCTTCTGAAAAAGGGTAACTAATCATTCGTTACCCTTCTGAAAAAGGGTAACTACCCTTCTGAACAACAGTTACTACCCTTCTGAAAAAGGGTAACGAATGATTAGTTACCCTTTTTCAGAAGGGTAGTTACTGTAACTACCTATTTTTTGTGTACCTTATTGTAAAGTGTTTACCCAAATAGTGACGTGGCAGACTCGACGGGGTTTTCCATAGTAACAAGGGACTCATTTATCTACATGAATACATGTATTTGTGTTACATTAAGGCGACGTGTGAATTGTTTAATGCCTCATTTCCTAAAGTTCCACATTGCCATTAGGGCTGTGCTCGATTGAAGGAATTCGTAGTCGACTAACACTCATTCAATTGTATCGACTAATCGATTAATTGATTTAATCGACAGATCTGTAAATCTGAGTTTCTCTGCAAAGAGTGATGCAAAAGCACCACTTTAATTCTTGTGTTTACCAGAGATGTGCTCGTACATTTCTTGGAAATAAGTCATTCAGCATGAAAAAAGCATAAAACATGACTAATCGACTAAAGAAATCTTAGTTGACTAAGACCAAAATGACCGATTAGTCGACTAATTGACTAAGAGGGGGCAGCCCTAATTGCCATGCACCTTAGCTACATAGGCCGACTGATAGTCTTATCTATAGGGCTGCAACTAACGATTATTTTCATAGTCGATTAATCTGTCGATTATTTTCTCGATTAATCGATTAGTTGTTTGATCTATAAAAATGTCAAAACATGGTGAAAAATGTGGATCAGTGTTTCCCAAAAAGCCTAAGAGGACGTCCTCAAATGTCTTGTGTTGTCCCAAACTCAAAAGATATTCAGTTTACTGTCACAGAGGAGAGAAGAAACTAGAAGATATTCACATTTAACAAGCCGGAATCAGAGAAATCTTTTTTTTTTTTAATAAAAAAAATGACTCAAACGATTAATCGATTATCAAAATAGTTGGCGATTAATTTAATAGTTGACAACTAATCGATTCATCGTTGCACCTCTACTTATCTATGTGACTCGACATCACATGCAGGTTTATGAACAATATTTTTTCCTTTAATCAAGGCTACCTCCATCTGTCTAGTCTCTGCGGGTGTGGTCTGACAAGGACGCCCCGTTTTTGCTAACCCGTCCCTCCCTGCCCTCTAACGTGATTTATTTTTTAATTTAATTTAGTTTAATATGGCTTTTCAATTAACAGCTTTGTTCACCTGTTTACCATATGAGTTACAGAGGGGATACACTTTATATCAGGCCGTTTTTTCACCTGATATGATGTGTATCCCCTCTGTAACTTTTGATAGAAAAGAGCAGACATCTCCATATTATCTCAGGTTGTTCACTGTGACCAAAAGAACACAAAAAATAACACACATGATGGCAGGACAGACCCTTTGCGTGTTAGGGGAGTCAGTCGGCCTATGTAGCTGAGGAGCATGGCAATATGGAACTTTGGAAAACACTGTCGATTAATCCACAACACTAAACGACGTATTAAACAATTCACAAGTCGCCTTAAAGGTGCTCTAAGCGTTTTTTAGGCTACAACATTTTTTTTGTCACATACAGCAAACATATCCTCACTATCCGCTAGCTGCCTGTCCCCTGAACACACTGTAAAATAACATCTCCTCACTATCCGCTAGCTGCCTGTCCCCTGAACACACTGTAAAAAACATCTCACTATCCGCTAGCTGCCTGTCCCCTGAACACACTGTAAAAAAACATCTCACTATCCGCTAACAGCCTGTCCCCTGAACACACTGTAAAAAAACATCTCCTCACTATCTGCTAGCTGCCTGTCCCCTGAACACACTGTAAAAAAACATCTCACTATCTGCTAGCTGCCTGTCCCCTGAACACACTGTAAAAAAACATCTCACTATCTGCTAGCTGCCTGTCCCCTGAACACACTGTAAAAAAACATCTCACTATCTGCTTGCTGCCTGTCCCCTGAACACACTGTAAAAAAACATCTCCTCACTATCTGCTAGCTGCCTGTCCCCTGAACACACTGTAAAAAACATCTCCTCACTATCTGCTAGCTGCCTGTCCCCTGAACACACTGTAAAAAACATCTCCTCACTATCTGCTAGCTGCCTGTCCCCTGAACACACTGTAAAAAACATCTCCTCACTATCTGCTAGCTGCCTGTCCCCTGAACATACTGTAAAAAACATCTCTTCACTATCTGCTAGCTGCCTGTCCCCTGAACACACTGTAAAAAACATCTCGCTATCTGCTAGCTGCCTGTCCCCTGAACACACTGTAAAAAACATCTCCTCACTATCCGCTAGCTGCCTGTCCCCTGAACACACTGTAAAAAAACATCTCCTCACTATCCGCTAGCTGCCTGTCCCCTGAACACACTGTAAAAAAACATCTCACTATCTGCTAGCTGCCTGTCCCCTGAACACACTGTAAAAAACATCTCCTCACTATCTGCTAGCTGCCTGTCCCCTGAACACACTGTAAAAAACATCTCCTCACTATCTGCTAGCTGCCTGTCCCCTGAACACACTGTAAAAAACATCTCCTCACTATCTGCTAGCTGCCTGTCCCCTGAACACACTGTAAAAAACATCTCGCTATCTGCTAGCTGCCTGTCCCCTGAACACACTGTAAAAAACATCTCCTCACTATCCGCTAGCTGCCTGTCCCCTGAACACACTGTAAAAAAACATCTCCTCACTATCCGCTAGCTGCCTGTCCCCTGAACACACTGTAAAATAACATCTCGCTATCTGCTAGCTGCCTGTCCCCTGAACACACTGTAAAATAACATCTCACTATCCGCTAGCTGCCTGTCCCCTGAACACACTGTAAAATAACATCTCACTATCTACTAGCTGCCTGTCCCCTGAACACACTGTAAAAAACATCTCCTCACTATCTGCTAGCTGCCTGTCCCCTGAACACACTGTAAAAAACATCTCACTATCTGCTAGCTGCCTGTCCCCTGAACACACTGTAAAAAAAACGTGGTCTCTGTAGACAGCCCAGGCTCCACAAACGGCAACAAAAACAAACTGCGCCAACCTGCACCACCAAACATAACAAACAGTCTTCCAGCCAATAACCGGCAAGAAGGATTTTGGGGTTGGAGGGGTTAGTGCGCGGAAGGGAGGGGGAGGGGCGAGCTAGCCTCCGTATTGTTTGACAATACTTCGAACGTCAACAAGAAGTGACGTCACCCAACATCGCTTAGAGCAGTGATTTTCAACCACTGTGCCGCGGCACACTAGTGTGCCGTGAGAGATCGTCCGATTTTACTTAATTGCATATATACAAAATTTATATACAAACTTTTTTCATTGAGTTACTGCAAATAATTTGCCATTGTTGCGCATCTGTGCCTGCAATGTGATGACTGGCAGAGAAATTAAATACTGTTCTGTGTCAGTAGGAGGCAGTATAGCGCAATAATGACCTTGTTGATTTAAGACAATAGAATTACTGCCACCTTTCGCTCGCATCGTGGGATGTAACCAAGGGGGTCAGCTTCTCCTCACAACCCTATGGCGCCATTTTGATGCTACCAAGCCATCACCTCCCGTTAGCATCCCATTGACTGCCATTCATTTTGACGTCACTTTGACAGAGAATAACTTTACATCTGAAGAGTTTAAAGACTCTATTTGTCCATTGTTTATTTCTAAAGAAACACGACAATGTATAAAAGGCTCCATTATCTTGTACCTCACGTTATGGCTCCGTAGCAGACGTTTTTATAAAAATAGGCTAACGATTGTGTCATAACCACGCGACTTACTGTCGCATAGTAGAGGAATTACCGTATAGTACAGGAGAAGCTCGCAGGCAGTTTGGACTTACATTAGCTGTTTAAGTGTAATTACTAATGTTAACTAGCATTTTAGTGAAAAATAATTAGCCTGTGTCTATGTTATCTCCTTACATATACCTACGCTCTCCGTCTCTGCTAGATTGGGAATGATTGAGATTTCTCTTGGCACAGCTACCAGAAGACTTCCAACTTTCAGACAGGTTGCTCACGTCACATCTACGTCGTCTCTCTCAGTTGGAGGCTGCTCAGTAACGCTCAGCCATCACCGGAAAAGTTCTTCTAATATCCTTCACTGGTCTCCGTCCAGACACACGGGATCTGTTGGTCCATTCTTATATACAGTCTATGGATGTAAGCAGTAGGGCCGAGATCATCGATGTAAGCCTGCAACAGCGATGGATACATTTTTAAAAAGGAAAAATGCAGATTCTGATCTTATTAGGCTACAATGTGTCATCTTTGGTTGGTGGTGTGCCACGGTATTTTTTTAATGTGAAAAATCGTGCCGTGGCGAAAAAAAGGTTGAAAAACACTGGCTTAGAGCACCTTTAAAGGTGCACTATGATAAAAATGAAATTGTGCTGAAACCATTCAGGAACTCATAGTGCACCTTTAATGTTACAGACAAATGAATGTATTTATGTATATAACTGAGTCCCTTATTACTATGGAAAACCCTGTCGATTCTTCCACGCTACTGATCGGTATTTCGAAACAATGCATTAAACAATTCACAGGTTGCTATTTGTTCCATTTACGAGGTGAATTCGAAGTGCAGCAGTTAAACTCCGCTTCTCTGAGTGCACGTGCGCTCCCGCGGCCAGGGGATGATATCCTGGCGGGGATCAGCGCCTTGGCACGACACCGGGATGGCGCAGTAAAAAACCGGCAGGCTCAGGGATAACAACCATCATCGCTGAAGGTAGTTTATTTCAGACAAGTTGGTAAGTTTCCATTCCAGTTAAATAATCACGATCTTGTCTGCGTTATTTTAATCATTTTGGTGCAGTGGTGTAGTCTACGTGATACGCAGGTATACGCTGTATACCCACTAAGAAATCTCCAGGATTTCCGTATACCCACCTAAAAATGTGCAATGATACGCAACAACATAGTTTTCTGACAGAACTTTCACTTCAGATATTTGTATTCACAAATACGGGGTCGAGTAATGTGACAGCAAACTAAACTAACTGACTAAGGTCCCTGATGTGAAAGCCCCCCTTACTGCTTTATATTCCATTATATATTTGATATATTTTGAATGTCATCTGTGTTTTCCTTCTCATAGGATAAATAAAGGTATTCCCACCATAAATTGGTGCATAAAAGTGTATCAGAATGCAGGAAATTGAAGTCTTTGACGCTCAAAATAACGCTGGGGGAGGACACCCAGATCCCACACTTTGATATAAATGAGAGATGGAGATGGAATGATATAATCTAGAAAATCATAAATACACTGTAGCTTATTTACTTGGCACAAGCCTGATAGTTTATGGTAGTGGGTAATTACTCAGCAGAAGTTATGAGGTTGGTCATTGCCTCTTTTGGTTTTTACTATCGGCCCTTTTACTCTGTTTTGACCATCTTTAGAGCAGGGGTCTTCCAAAGTTTTTTTAAGCTATGGACCCCTTAACTAAGAGAGACGGAGCAGGGACCCCCTATTACATACAGTATATTGTATAAAATGAAGTTGCATATTAAAGTGGCCGTATTATGCTCATTTTCAGGTTCATAATTGTAATTTGAGGTTGTACCAGAATAGGTTTACATGGTTTAATTTTCAAAAAACACCATATTTTTGTTGTACTGCACATTGCTGCAGCTCCTCTTTTCACCCTGTGTTCAGGTCTCTGTTTTAGCTACAGAGTGAGACCTCTCACTGCTGTAACATCTTTGTTGTCAGTCGCACATGCTCAGTAGCTAGGTAAGATCACATGCTCAGTAGCTAGGTAAGATCACATGCTCAGTAGCTAGGTAAGACCACATGCTCAGTAGCTAGGTAAGATCACATGCTCAGTAGCTAGGTGAGATCACATGCTCAGTAGCTAGGTAAGATCACATGCTCAGTAGCTAGGTAAGATCACATGCTCAGTAGCTAGGTAAGATCACATGCTCAGTAGCTAGGTAAGATCACATGCTCAGTAGCTAGGTAAGATCACATGCTCAGCTGTTTCTCTAACTTCAGCAGTACAAGGCAGGATTAGCTGGGAGACTTCTTCTAAACGAGGGCGCACTTCCAACTTTATGTGGAATACCTGCAGAACAGGGACATGGAAGTAGTTCTATACAATGTATTTTGTAGATTAGGGTGAATTTGTGTGTGTTGTAGCAGTATTTTGCCATTGAGAACGAGCTAGCATGCTAACGGTTAGCCCCCTAGGCCCCTCGTTTCGGCTAGTGACGTAGAAAGCCGTGCAGATTTTGACCAGCTCACCCAGAGACTGAAGGCAGGACACATTCAGAAACCGTATCTCACTCTAAACAGCATGGATGTTTTTTTTTTTTTTTCAAAGTTTGTATGCGTGTGGAAGCACCAGAGACACAAAATAACTCCCCAAATCCCAGAAAAAGTGATTCTTTCATAATATGGGCACTTTAAACCGGGCCTACAATAACGTGTAGCGCAGCCTAAAGCCTTTATACATACATTTTTTTGCCTAGAATACTAAGCTATTAAAATAATAATTGTTGACATGATTTTACAAATCATCTTTTAATGTTACACATTGGCTACCTGTGGCACAGTGAATCCTTAGGATGAACTGTATCTGTGTGTGGCTACCTTAGTGACTACCTTACCTATATGCCAGTAAGCATATCATCAGCGGGGATTTATATTTGCTAATAATATGTTAGAATTATGTTAAGACATTTACATTTTTGAAAAATGGACAATTTGGAGGCCCCCCTGCAGTAACTCTGAGTATTAAACCATGACTAGACATTTCACACATTTGGTTCCAACTTGAATGTTTTTGTCTCTGAACACTACAGCTCATAACGTGTTTAATGTTTACTGTGATATGCCTCAAGCACCACTCGGCTAACAGGATTTCAGCTGGTTCTTTAGTTAGCCGTCTGGTTGTTGTTGCATGATTTGGTAATAGCATCAGGATCTTTTGCCTGAGCATGCTCTTTGTCATGGAAGTGATGGTTGATTTGGGAAGGCTCAGCCTTGCTACAGTGACACAATAGCTCCGTCTTGTGGCTACCTGGTGCAAGAACACAGAGACTCAATATGAGCAATGGTGAAATGTGATGTGAACCAAAATGAATAACTCAATTAATCTAGGTCGATCATTATATTGGATTTTAAGGAAAAATGTTGCATATATTTAAATTTGAAGTCATTCTAATATCTTAAATGTCTGTATCATTCTTAATAATTCATATGGCTTGGGGCATATTGATTTGTGTTAGGAATATTGATTTGTAGTTGAGACCAAATGTCTGCAGTGACTGCTAAATATTACCTTCCACATACTCTTTACTGTCAGTGAGCACTTAACTTGGTAAATGCATTTAAAAGTGACATCTGAATAATCATCTTGTCATCTTTGTCTGCACAGGTTTGAGAGCTTCCCTTCTGCTGCAGAGGCAGAATGAGCTGGAGTTTCCTCACGCGCCTGTTGGACGAGATTTCCAACCACTCAACCTTCGTGGGCAAAATCTGGCTCACCCTCCTCATCGTCTTTCGCATCGTGCTGACTGCGGTCGGGGGCGAGGCAATCTACTATGATGAACAGAGTAATTTTGTGTGTAACACGCTGCAACCCGGTTGCGAGAACGTGTGCTACGATGCGTTTGCGCCGCTGTCACACATTCGTTTCTGGGTGTTTCAGGTAATTATGATCACCACCCCCACCGTCATGTACCTCGGCTTTGCTATGCATAAGATTGCCCGCATGGAGGACGATGACTACCGGCCGCGGGGCAGGAAGAGGATGCCGATAGCGAGCCGTGGTGCCAACCGAGACTGCGAGGAAGTGGAGGATCATGGGGAGGAGGACCCCGTGATCCTGGAAGAGATTGAGCCAGAAAAGGAAAAGGAAGTCGCGGAGAAGCCCAGCAAAAAGCACGACGGACGCCGTCGCATCAAGCGCGATGGCCTGATGAAGGTCTACGTGGTTCAGCTGCTGTCGCGTGCCATCTTTGAGGCCTCGTTCCTGTTTGGACAGTACGTCCTTTACGGGCTGGAGGTGGCCCCGCTGTACGAATGCACGCGCTCCCCTTGCCCGCACAGGGTGGATTGCTTCATCTCGCGGCCCAAAGAGAAGACCATCTTCCTGCTCATTATGTATGCGGTCAGCGCCCTGTGTCTGCTCTTCACCATGTTGGAGATCCTTCACCTCGGCATCAGCTGTGTCCGAGACTGCTTTTGCGCACCGCGGCCTCAGCCTCCCACCCCCCGTCACCCAACCCTGTCCAGCCAGAGATCCGCTGCCATCTGCCACCGGCCATCGGCACCTCCAGGCTACCACACGGCTCTGAAGAAGGACCCGTCGGGGAAAATGGGCTTCAGGGACAACCTGGGAGACTCGGGCCGCGAGTCGTTTGGCGACGAGGCTTCAGCGCGGGAGCTGGAGAGGCTGCGAAGACACCTGAAACTGGATCGGCAGCATCTGGACCTGGCTTACCAAAATGAGGAGAGCAGCCCAGAGTCCAACGGAACCGCGGTTGAGCAGAATAGATTAAACTTTGCCCAGGAGAAGCAGAGCAGTACATGTGAGAAAGGTGAGGCCTCCAACCTTTTTCATCGTCTTCATAAGTTTCTTCTTTTGATTTTGATCGGTTTTATTTTGTATCGATCAATACGAAATGCTTTACTGACACTATCTCTGTTTACAGGTCTTCGTGTGTAGGTTCAGTGAGGTGTGTGTGTGTGTGTGTGTGTGTGTGTGTGTGTGTGTGTGTTACAGCCAGTTCTGGTGGGACAAAGAGGAGAGCGGTCGTCTCAACCAGCGATACTTGAGACGCCTGTCTGAAGATCCAAAGTGCTTACAAACTACCGTTGTGCGGCAAGAACGGTTAAGGTTATCATGTACTTCTCCCTCAGGGCAGCTAATAACTGTAATTTTTTTTAGTAACATATATATATATATATATATATATATATATACTTTTTTATTACGGGAGAGTTTGTCCTCTTGGAAGTTCACAGTGAATGCATCTTAAGTTTGTCTTAGATCTAAACTCGGTTTTATGGCATTTCGTAAAGGTATGGCCAAGTTGCAGTGCAAAAGAACATGTTTATACCGTAAACATTTATGACTTTGTGAGGAAGGGAATCTCTGGGTGAGTGAGATGCAAAACAAAGGTTAAAGGACAAGGCACCACTCATAAAAAAACAGTACTGGAGTTATTTCATGCTGATGAAGACATTTTGAGTTAATTTTTATACAAAGGTATAAGTGTGTCACTATTTGCTTTTTTTGACAATGTTGGCACTGCACCAGTCAACATTCCCGAGCCCGGTGCTTCGAAGGTAACTGGAACACACTTGGGGTGCCTCTGTTCAAAGGAATAAACCTGGGTAATGCTTGAAAAACGTGTAACTTTTGATATTGTCTTGTATTGTTTAAACATGTATTTGATACTGTTCTTTATTTCTGTATTAGTGAGTATTGTTGTATTTAAAAGAGGCTACTGTCACTGTGGCAGACGTGATTTTATTTTAAAACAACTGCTGTCTTAGTTCGCTGAAGTCTGTCCATGGACGTGCATTCTTTTAGTTCAGCTGTTCAGTTTTCTTGTTGTAAATTCAAAGCGTTGAACGTGCGCTGAGATGCCATCTTTTGTATGCTGAGTCATACCCACAGTGCCAATTAGTGCCAACTCAAATATTGTCATCTCAAGTTATTTTGGAACAATGCTCTTTGTATTTTTTATACTTTTTGTATTGATAGTTCTTTGTGGTTAGTTTTTAAAAATACATTTTCCAACACTATGTTTGAGTCTGGTTTTGTTACCTATTATGAATTCAACCTAAATGCTAAGCATAGGTTTAGTTGTAATGGTTAGGGATTTAGAGATTAGGACATAATGCTGTATTCATTTAGTTATTTTTGTCTTGGAAAAAATTCAGGTCTCAGATTTTTGAGTTTGCAATTCAGCCACCATTAACACTAACTGCTGAGGGAATTATTCAGAAGCTGCACTTTGATTAAAAATTAGCAGAAAATCGTTACTCCTACAAAAAAAACCAATCCATTGCGGTATCAATTTGTCAAATGTAATTTCTTACATTAAACTGCAGTGGGAATTAGTCACACAATACATTGGTTTTATGACTTGTTATCTTGTCAGATAATCAGTATATTCTTGGCATCAAACAGACTGAAGCATATGTCAAAGTTATTTAAATGTAATGACACAATGTAACTGTATTTGGACATATTTCCTTTATAGGTTGGTTAGAGAATTTAAGTTTTAAAAAAAATATACTATGACTTTTTATGACTTTTCGACATACTATACTATGACTTTTTATGACTTTTTTCGACATACTATACTATGACTTTTCGACATACTATACTACGACTTTTTATGACTTTTTTCGACATACTATACTATGACTTTTTATGACTTTTCGACATACTATACTATGACTTTTTTCGACATACTATACTATGACTTTTTTCGACATACTATACTATGACTTTTTATGACTTTTCGACATACTATACTACGACTTTGACTTTTTTCGACATACTATACTATGACTTTTTATGACTTCGACATACTATTCTATGATTTTTTTTGACATGCTATACTATGACTTTTTATGACTTTTCGACATACTATACTATGACTTTTTATGACTTTTTTCGACATACTATTCTATGATTTTTTTTGACATACTATACTATGACTTTTTATGACTTTTCGACATACTATACTATGACTTTTTATGACTTTTTTCGACATACTATACTATGACTTTTTATGACTTTTTTCGACATACTCTATGATTTTCTTTGACATACTATACTATGACTTTTTATGACATACTATACTGACTTTATGACTTTTCGACATACTATACTATGACTTTTTATGACTTCGACATACTATTCTATGATTTTTTTTGACATACTATACTATGACTTTTTATGACTTTTCGACATACTATACTATGACTTTTTATGACTTTTTTCGACATACTATACTATGACTTTTTTCGACATACTATACTATGACTTTTTATGACTTCGACATACTATACTATGACTTTTTGACTTTTTTCGACATACTATACTATGACTTTTTTCGACATACTATACTATGACTTTTTGACATACTATACTATGACATTTCGACATACTATACTATGACTTTTTGACTTTTTTCGACATACTATACTATGACTTTTTGACATACTATACTATGACATTTCGACATACTATACTATGACTTTTTGACTTTTTTCGACATACTATACTATGACTTTTTTCGACATACTATACTATGAATTATTTCGACATATTATACTATTACTTTTTTATGACTTTTTTCGACATACTATACTGATTTTTTTTTCGACATACTATACTATGACTTTTTCATGACTTTTTTTCGCCATACTATACTATCATTTTTTATGACTTTTTTCGACATACTCTATGATTTTCTTTGACATACTATACTATGACTTTTTATGACATACTATACTGACTTTATGACTTTTCGACATACTATACTATGACTTTTTATGACTTCGACATACTATTCTATGATTTTTTTTGACATACTATACTATGACTTTTTATGACTTTTCGACATACTATACTATGACTTTTTATGACTTTTTTCGACATACTATACTATGACTTTTTTCGACATACTATACTATGACTTTTTATGACTTCGACATACTATACTATGACTTTTTGACTTTTTTCGACATACTATACTATGACTTTTTTCGACATACTATACTATGACTTTTTGACATACTATACTATGACATTTCGACATACTATACTATGACTTTTTGACATACTATACTATGACATTTCGACATACTATACTATGACTTTTTGACTTTTTTCGACATACTATACTATGACTTTTTGACATACTATACTATGACATTTCGACATACTATACTATGACTTTTTGACTTTTTTCGACATACTATACTATGACTTTTTTCGACATACTATACTATGAATTATTTCGACATATTATACTATTACTTTTTTATGACTTTTTTCGACATACTATACTGATTTTTTTTTCGACATACTATACTATGACTTTTTCATGACTTTTTTTCGCCATACTATACTATCATTTTTTATGACTTTTTTCGACATACTCTATGATTTTCTTTGACATACTATACTATGACTTTTTATGACATACTATACTGACTTTATGACTTTTCGACATACTATACTATGACTTTTTATGACTTCGACATACTATTCTATGATTTTTTTTGACATACTATACTATGACTTTTTATGACTTTTCGACATACTATACTATGACTTTTTATGACTTTTTTCGACATACTATACTATGACTTTTTTCGACATACTATACTATGACTTTTTATGACTTCGACATACTATACTATGACTTTTTGACTTTTTTCGACATACTATACTATGACTTTTTTCGACATACTATACTATGACTTTTTGACATACTATACTATGACATTTCGACATACTATACTATGACTTTTTGACATACTATACTATGACATTTCGACATACTATACTATGACTTTTTGACTTTTTTCGACATACTATACTATGACTTTTTGACATACTATACTATGACATTTCGACATACTATACTATGACTTTTTGACTTTTTTCGACATACTATACTATGAATTATTTCGACATATTATACTATTACTTTTTTATGACTTTTTTCGACATACTATACTGATTTTTTTTTCGACATACTATACTATGACTTTTTCATGACTTTTTTTCGCCATACTATACTATCATTTTTTATGACTTTTTTCGACATACTCTATGATTTTCTTTGACATACTATACTATGACTTTTTATGACATACTATACTGACTTTATGACTTTTCGACATACTATACTATGACTTTTTATGACTTCGACATACTATTCTATGATTTTTTTTGACATACTATACTATGACTTTTTATGACTTTTCGACATACTATACTATGACTTTTTATGACTTTTTTCGACATACTATACTATGACTTTTTTCGACATACTATACTATGACTTTTTATGACTTCGACATACTATACTATGACTTTTTGACTTTTTTCGACATACTATACTATGACTTTTTTCGACATACTATACTATGACTTTTTGACATACTATACTATGACATTTCGACATACTATACTATGACTTTTTGACATACTATACTATGACATTTCGACATACTATACTATGACTTTTTGACTTTTTTCGACATACTATACTATGACTTTTTGACATACTATACTATGACATTTCGACATACTATACTATGACTTTTTGACTTTTTTCGACATACTATACTATGACTTTTTTCGACATACTATACTATGAATTATTTCGACATATTATACTATTACTTTTTTATGACTTTTTTCGACATACTATACTGATTTTTTTTTCGACATACTATACTATGACTTTTTCATGACTTTTTTTCGCCATACTATACTATCATTTTTTTTCGACTTTTTTCGAAACACTATACTATGACTTTTTATTACTTTTTTACGACATACTATACCATGAATTTTTTTCGACATATGATACTATGACTTTTTATGACTTTTTTCGACATACTATACTATGACTTTTTATGACTTTTTTCGACATACTCTATGATTTTCTTTGACATACTATACTATGACTTTTTATGACATACTATACTGACTTTATGACTTTTCGACATACTATACTATGACTTTTTATGACTTCGACATACTATACTATGACTTTTTATGACTTTTTTCGACATACTATACTATGACTTTTTTCGACATACTATACTATGACTTTTTATGACTTCGACATACTATACTATGACTTTTTGACTTTTTTCGACATACTATACTATGACTTTTTTCGACATACTATACTATGACTTTTTGACATACTATACTATGACATTTCGACATACTATACTATGACTTTTTGACATACTATACTATGACATTTCGACATACTATACTATGACTTTTTGACTTTTTTCGACATACTATACTATGACTTTTTGACATACTATACTATGACATTTCGACATACTATACTATGACTTTTTGACTTTTTTCGACATACTATACTATGACTTTTTTCGACATACTATACTATGAATTATTTCGACATATTATACTATTACTTTTTTATGACTTTTTTCGACATACTATACTGATTTTTTTTTCGACATACTATACTATGACTTTTTCATGACTTTTTTTCGCCATACTATACTATCATTTTTTATGACTTTTTTCGACATACTCTATGATTTTCTTTGACATACTATACTATGACTTTTTATGACATACTATACTGACTTTATGACTTTTCGACATACTATACTATGACTTTTTATGACTTCGACATACTATTCTATGATTTTTTTTGACATACTATACTATGACTTTTTATGACTTTTCGACATACTATACTATGACTTTTTATGACTTTTTTCGACATACTATACTATGACTTTTTTCGACATACTATACTATGACTTTTTATGACTTCGACATACTATACTATGACTTTTTGACTTTTTTCGACATACTATACTATGACTTTTTTCGACATACTATACTATGACTTTTTGACATACTATACTATGACATTTCGACATACTATACTATGACTTTTTGACATACTATACTATGACATTTCGACATACTATACTATGACTTTTTGACTTTTTTCGACATACTATACTATGACTTTTTGACATACTATACTATGACATTTCGACATACTATACTATGACTTTTTGACTTTTTTCGACATACTATACTATGACTTTTTTCGACATACTATACTATGAATTATTTCGACATATTATACTATTACTTTTTTATGACTTTTTTCGACATACTATACTGATTTTTTTTTCGACATACTATACTATGACTTTTTCATGACTTTTTTCGCCATACTATACTATCATTTTTTATGACTTTTTTCGACATACTCTATGATTTTCTTTGACATACTATACTATGACTTTTTATGACATACTATACTGACTTTATGACTTTTCGACATACTATACTATGACTTTTTATGACTTCGACATACTATTCTATGATTTTTTTTGACATACTATACTATGACTTTTTATGACTTTTCGACATACTATACTATGACTTTTTATGACTTTTTTCGACATACTATACTATGACTTTTTTCGACATACTATACTATGACTTTTTATGACTTCGACATACTATACTATGACTTTTTGACTTTTTTCGACATACTATACTATGACTTTTTTCGACATACTATACTATGACTTTTTGACATACTATACTATGACATTTCGACATACTATACTATGACTTTTTGACATACTATACTATGACATTTCGACATACTATACTATGACTTTTTGACTTTTTTCGACATACTATACTATGACTTTTTGACATACTATACTATGACATTTCGACATAATATACTATGACTTTTTGACTTTTTTCGACATACTATACTATGACTTTTTTCGACATACTATACTATGAATTATTTCGACATATTATACTATTACTTTTTTATGACTTTTTTCGACATACTATACTGATTTTTTTTTCGACATACTATACTATGACTTTTTCATGACTTTTTTTCGCCATACTATACTATCATTTTTTTTCGACTTTTTTCGAAACACTATACTATGACTTTTTATTACTTTTTTACGACATACTATACCATGAATTTTTTTCGACATATGATACTATGACTTTTTATGACTTTTTTCGCCATGCTATACCATGATTTCGACATATACTGACTTTTTTCGACATATTATACTATGACTTTTTTCGACATACTATACCATGAATTTTTTTCGACATATTATACTATTACCTTTTTATGACTTTTTTTGACATACTATACTATGACTTTTTCATTACTTTTTTACATACTGACTTTATTACTTATTTACGACATACTATACTATGACTTTTTATGACTTTTCGACATACTATACTACGACTTTTTGACTTTTTTCGACATACTATACTATGACTTTTTATGACTTCGACATACTATTCTATGATTTTTTTTGACATACTATACTATGACTTTTTATGACTTTTTACGACATACTATACTATGACTTTTTCATTACTTTTTTACATACTGACTTTATTACTTATTTACGACATACTATACTATGACTTTTTTTCGAAACGCTATACTATGACCTTTTTCGACATACTATACCATTAATTTTTCCTACATACTATACTCTGACTTTTTATGATTTTTTTTGACATACTATTCTATTACTTTT
The DNA here is from genome assembly GCF_008315115.2 of Sander lucioperca. Taxonomy (NCBI): domain Eukaryota; kingdom Metazoa; phylum Chordata; class Actinopteri; order Perciformes; family Percidae; genus Sander; species Sander lucioperca. Next base: position 173,549 of record NC_050177.1, read on the forward strand.
TTATTGCTTTTTTCAATATTCTAAACTAAGACTTTCTCATGACTTTTCATGACTTTGGTCGATATACTATACAATGACTTTTTTATTACTTTTTTCAACATACTATGATTTTCTCATTCCTTTTTTGACATACTATTCTATTACGTTTTAATGAAAAAAATTTCCTCATACTATACTTTTGACTTTTTTTTCGGACATACTATACTTTGACCTTTTATGACTTTTTATCCGACATACTGTATTTTGATTTCGTTTGACTTTTTTTCGACATACTATGACTTTTTTAGGACTCTTTTCGACATACTATGCTATGACCTTTTATAATTTTTTTCGACATGCTTCGAGTTTTTATGACCATTTTCGAGATATCATACTATTACTTTTTTCGACAAACTATATATAGTATAATATACTGACATTTTTTTCTCAGACTTACTATGACTTTTTTGACATTTTTTCAACATACTATACTATGACTTTTTCGACATACTATATATACTATGACATTAGATTAGTGTCCCATCTCTGGTAAATACATTGTGGACAACATGAGTTCTTCATTTATTTATATTAGTTAAGTCAAAACATTCATGTAATGTTTCATAAAAAAGTGGGAGCACACATTACACACACACACACACACACATGAAAACACTACAGGAAGTACACAGTCATACACAATAAAACAATTAAAAACAACACAACAGGCAAAAACACAAGTTTGCATTAGTCCACAAAAGAAAAACTGAAAAGAAAGGTAACTCTGAAATCATTGGCACTGTTACATACAAACAAAACCAAACCAGTGCAGGTTATTGGATGAAGGGTTTGTTACATCAACAAGTGACACATTTAAAGAAAAATACAGAAACAAGGCAGATTTCAGACTGACAGAACTGAGTTTCACAAAATCAATGAAGGAATATAAGACAGAAAGATTTGACTTTTTCGTTTTTAAATGAATCAAAACAAAGGAATATGTTATTTCTTTTTTTTTTTTGACAAACATGCAAAGTTCTGGGTCTTTTTTCTAAAACCTTAACACAATGTTTGTAGGTCTATTTGAAGAGTTGCATAGAATATGAGATTATTTATTACTACTTAACGTACAAGTAAACCCATTTCTTCCACATGTTAAAGCTACTGGCTTAGCTGAGCAAAAACCCAATCTGTGCCACAACGGTGTTTGGTGTTTTAAGCCCCCAACGTCGCCTTCCAGGCAGCGCGGCAATGGTTACGTTTAGGGTTAAGATTAGAGTTAGCTGCCTGGAAGGCGGCGTTGGAGGATTAAAACACCATCGAGCTGCCACAACGGAACAAACAGAACTAAAGCAACCATAGTGGAGGTAAGGCCACTGGTTGAGGAAGAGCCACTGGGTGAGGAAGAGCCACTGGTTGAGGAAGAGCCACTGGGTGAGGAAGAGCCACTGGGTGAGGAAGAGCCACTGGGTGAGTGTATTTCAAATATTCAACTGGTTTCACAAAGCTATTCTGTTGTCTGGGAAAACAATGAACTTGCCCAGGTGAGTGTCTTACTTTTTTATTTAACTAAAGGTTAGTTATTTTGTGTGAAATCTCATAAACCTTTACAGATCTGGCCGTATGTATAAAAGCTGTCTTAAAAATGATCCTTAACTTTGACTTATGAGTAAAAACATATTTAGTAAAAATCAGGTTTTGTATGGAGAAGCTAAAAGTAACTTTTTTTTGTGTGTAAATTGTTTGCAGCAAAAGTGTGGAGTCAGCACTGAAGAAGCAATGTGTCTTTCCAAAATCCCCTCCCTCAACCAGTCAATCAGCCAATAGCAGGCTTCCAAAGGTGACGTGTCAGCAAATCATTACAAACTAGAAGGGCACTCTGAGAGCGCAGAGGTGATTTTCTAACACTTCGGCATGTAAAGTTTCTTGGTAAACCGGAAAAGTTTAGGCAACTGTGCTGAAAAAAAGTGTACTTTTAACACAAAGATGGAAAATCTAGACCTCAGAGTTATACCCGAATCTGCAAACTTCAGTATTTATTAAGACAAATGACAAAAAAAGGACTGTCAGACTTGACATGTTGTCTTAACCAGACTTTTTCCAGTGCAGAGGATTTGTGTCTAATGTGAATGTCCGAACTTATTATCACATGACACTGACACTGAGATGCAACTAAAAGCCCCAGAAAAAGCTAGCATGTGGACCTTGAGTTACGATTATTTTGTCAAACAGGAGGGATGTTACAATAGCAGCAGAAATAGAGAAACAATTAATGCATGCAATTTAAAACACCCCACAGGTCTGTTTCTAGCGTGTCACACAGATTTAAATAAATGAGATCTGAGGGGTGTACCACAGGCGAGTTCGTCAGAGCCAGGCTCTCTTTACGTTAGCTGGCTCGACGAAGCCTTAAGCCCCACAGAGATAACAGGTTACCAACGTGCTTAGTTACCCCCGGCTTTCTTCATCAGGCTCTGTGTATGTTCCTATAAAACCGTGGGTTTGGCATCATTTCACTCTATCACCGCACAAAATAGACCGATCACGTGTTACCTACTTCCGCCTATTAAGAATATGAATATGATTACAGCAAAAAATAGCAAAAAAATGCTGCAAATAATACAAGAGAGGAATGCTGGCAGAAAATTACTAACTGTGTAAATTCATAAGTTAATATATTTATTTTACCACTCAATGCAGACCTTTTATTTCTATTCTGGGATAGGTTTGGGGGGGGGGGGGCGCTCTGGCTTGTTTGTATTTCTTTAAACCAATCACAAGCATCCTGGGCAGTGCTAAGCCCCCACGCAGCTGTTGTCAGGCTTTATACCAACAATGTTCATCCTTTGAGCCTAGACTAGACTAGCCATGCAGCATTACTCACCACGGCGATCTAGCCAGGTTAAAAAAAGAGCCACCTTCGTGAACTTTGGCTTTTAGGCTCAACATACCTCGCTTACTCAGTCATTTTGTTTAGTGGAGCACCCCGCAGGTCCCTTAACGCCACTTCAGTTACACTGTTTGGTTCAAAGGCCAGAGAAGACATACATGTTTTTTTCTAAACCCAAACAAAGTGATGAAAAGTTTAACAGTCGAGAGGAAAGACACAAAACCGTAAAGGTTTCCGTCTGACCTTGTTTTCTGCGAGAAGATTACAGCCAATACTACCGTATAATATATCTAAGAAAGAACGTAAACTCAACTTGGAGGGAACAACAATCTATAGCTTCACTAAAGCTCCTGTAATGCTCTAATGTTCATCACACACACACACACACACACACACACAGAGACACACACACACACACACACACACACACACACACACAGACACACACAGCCACACACACACACACAGACACACTCAGACACACACACTCACTCACTCACACACACACAGACACACACACACACAGACACAGAAACGCATACAGACACACACACACACACACTCACACACTCACTCACACACACACACACACACACAGACACACACACACACACAGAAATGCATACAGACACACACACACACACACACTCACACACACACAGACACAAACACACACTCACACTCTCACATACACACAGACAGACACAGACACACACACATGTACAGACACACACACACAAAACTAAAACTAAATAGTCAGATGAATGAAAACTGATATTTTTAGATCGTTATCGTTGGTGAGACGTCCAGCCTGAGAATGGTGCCAGAGGAAAGGTCACGTTGTTACCCAAATCAAACATGTTTACCTGATGAGGTAAGACTCTATTTCCAGCTCTGCGGTGCTTTGAGCTGAACGCTAGCGTTAGCATGGTAACCTGTTAACTCCTGGAGGTTAGCCAGGGTTTTTGCAGTGTTCCCCAAAATTACCTTTTTAAATACAACATAGAATTAAATTAAAGACTCTTCAATCATACCACTCAAAGAAAGATGGAAAACAGGTACGGACAATATGCGTATGATTATTATTATTATTATTATTATTATTAAGTACATGTATTTATTGACATTAATATCACATTTTTATCAGTACTATCCATCTGTATATAAGAAGAATTCCTTGTAACATAATTAATGAAAGGCATTAAAAGCATGGATTAACCAATTAAAAAATAATTTAAGTTTTTGCTAAACTTGCACTTGTAGTTTATAGATGATTAAGGTCTCATGACAGCCCCCGCAAACTAAAAAAATGTATTTTCAGGTAGCAAAGTCCTTAAAATGTTCAAACACTCCGGCCGTGAACACCTGCTGCCACTTGGGGGTCACTGCAACATTTATGACAGCAGTACTGACGGAAACTGACTGAAGACCGACCTGTGTGACGGAGAGTTTGGAGGTTTTAGAGGTAGTCATCCTCACTGGACGGCTCGTCCTCGTCTTCGTGGTAATTGTAGTGGTGATGGTTGCTAGGGCCTTCGCCGGGGTCGTCGCTGCTGGCAGCCGAACTCTCCCCGGTGAGCTTTGACCCTGCGGAGCTAGCAGAAGGACTGCGGCTCATCCTCCACAGCTGGTGGGCAAAGGTCCGGCCCCAGCTGCAGTGGTGGCCAATAGGGCGCAAGTGCCGGATGAGCTCAGCGGCCTCCTGCCAGTAAGAAGTTCACTTGTTGTGGCCCCGCGCGGAGCGCTGCTTGTTCATGCTGGTCAGCATCTGGCTGATGTACGAGGTCAGCAGGTCGTCCATCTTGTAGCCCTGCAGGGGAAAAGAGACATTGGAGACATTAGTGGAACACCAGATTTCATTTGAAATGTGGCAGTATGTGTGTGCTGGTGCTGCCACCCACCAGCGAGGTCTCACACAGCAGTTTGCTTCCTCTGACCAGGTTGCCGATGGTGATGTGAAAGTAAGTGTTCCCACTGCTCCAGTTGGAGATCTTGGTGAAGGGGTGAGTAGTCAGGATGTCCTGCAAAAAATACACAGAGAGGACACGTTACTTTCAGGGCCTCTGACTGATGAGGCCAACCTGAGCGATTAACGAGCGCAGCATCAAAAGGAAGTGCCTGCAAGTTAAAGGAGAATTCCGGTCGATTTCAACCCGTAGCTCTGTGGTTTGGAAATTTGGAGTGCTGTCAGTAGCGAGAAAAACTAAACCAGTCGGTGTTGCCTACACCGTGTTATCCTCCTGCTAGCGTTAGCACCCAACAGGCTTAAACAGGGCAAGTTTTAAACATGTTTTTAGCCTCTAAACATGCTCGAAATGTCATTACAAGTGCCTCCCCATGTGCAGTGATTCCTTCCGAGGGAACACAGCAAATTTGACTGGAATATTGGATTGTATGAGTTCGACAATCGACTAGTGTGGACTTGACCGGACAACAGGAAATAAACAGAAGTATGTGCACTGGCTGGATTAACACAACTTTTTATATTTTTAACTTTTATACGATTTTGTCTTCCCACAATTAAATAAACATGACTGGCGTTAAAAATGCGTGCTCAGCTCATAGAAAACTCTGCTACAAATCAAATCAAGCGTTTCCTAAAGTACCAGCCAACCACCAGGGGGCGATCCAGATGTTTTGGCTTGACTTTTTGGGGAACTGTCGTGCTGCTGCGCACGCACCCTTTGGAAAACTTTCCTGAATGTTGCAGCTGCAGTCCAGAGTAGAAGAGTAATATACAACAGAGACAATCAAATGTCTGGAGGAGAAGGCCAAGAGCTAGTTTCTTTTGGGTAGAATGTTATTTATAGTTTGCTTCTAGGAGATGCAAAGATTTCTACGTTAGCAAAAAAAGCAGCACGACGTCAAAGTGAAAGTAGCGGTCTGTTTATTTAAATGTGAAAGTGCAATACAAAATATTTTGTCCCTTGAAATCCATGAATATACTAGAAACAAATTAAAACCTTTATGGAAAAGGTGTTAAAGGTGGTAATCTCACTCCTGGGTGTAGAGACCAGAAACTGTTCAGGGATTTGTAAACAAGTTTATGTTTAATATTGTGTTGATAGCCGGTAAGAAAGCCCTCACAAGGAAGTGGTTGACAACAGATGTACGCAAGGTTGAAGATTGGTTCGAAGTTATCCACAACATTTAAGTGATGGAGAAGCTCACTTTTACTGTGAGACTTGAACGAGATACATTTAAAAACTGTTGGGCATCCTGGGTTGAATCGATATCTTCACTTAGATCAGACTTTACGTATTATATGATGATCACATTTTTACGTCTCCTCCCCCTAATTTTTTGTTTAAGCTACTCAAATGTTCGTTCACTTACATTTTTCTTCTTTTATACTAAGAAAACATGAGTAGGTTACTTTTAATATACAAATGAATGAATGAATTTTTATGAAAATAGAAAAATTGTTACTTTGCTGATTTGTGTTTTTTTACATACTGAGTTATTGTTCTAAATGAAAATGTGTAATGTTAGTGTTTTATACAGCATTGTTCCTTTGCTTAAGATCACTTTGTTGCTGGTAAAACTACTACTGTTCAGCTACTGGTTCCTCACTGGTTTGATTTTACGTATGTTTATCTTAATTAAAATGTTGAAATGGAAAAAAATTAAAAAATAAATCCATGAATAATCATGATTATCATTTTGGCCATAATCGTGCAGCGCTACTGCATGTAAATTAACATGCACATGTAGATTAACATGCACATGGTTAACACAGACAGACAGCATTATAATAAATCCTTTAACATAAGACAGGTTTGGAGGAGAAAATATAGATTTCTATACAAACACAAACCTTTGTCTTTGGGTCAATGAGACTGACTCCGTGCTTGTTGATGGCGATCAGCAGGATCTCTGGGAAGTTGGGCTCTGTGGTTTGCTAAAGACAAAAGTAGATTTATCTCGTTATAGGCTCGTATTGCCAGATCTTCCTCCACAGCGCTGCAGAGGAGGGTCTGGCTAGTCCACACAGCATTCCTAGATAGGAGAAAACGTGCTCTGGTTTATTGGCATTTCTTTAAACCAATCACAATCGTCTTGGCCAGCACAAAGCACCGCACGGAGCCGCGGTGCCTCTGCTAAATAGTCTCTGGAAGGAACTTGTTTTGGTGGAACGTGTACGTTCAAAAGTTGTTTTAGTCGTGCAACAGAAAACTCAGATTGGACAGATAGCCTAGCTAGCTGTCTGGATTTACCCTGCAGAGATCTGAGGAGCAGTTAACCATAGTCCTCAGAAATCCACCGGAGGTTAGAACGCCAACACAAAGAAAACGGAGGGTAACGGACATCCGTCCTAAATGAGGGACATCCGGCGGAACCTCTGGCGGCACCGGAACAATCCCGTAAATCATACAAATGTTGTTATGACGTTTAAATATCAATTGATCATCTATCATATCTTATCATTTTTACGTGAACAGCATTAATGTTTCTCTACAACCTTTTTGTGAAGTATAAAAGATGTCTCGATTGACTAACGTGGTGTTTCCTTGTTTTCTTTCCTTGCGTATTTTCCCTCTTACTGTAGGTGGGACGGACTAACTAATGTAAGCGGCGCTACTGAAACGTCAATTCAGTAGTCAGCTCAATCGACACCTAGCCTGGCTCCGCCCTCCTACGTACTTCCGCTCAATTTTCATTTTCCTTCAGTACTACGTCTGGGTTCGTGGTGTATTCTTGGCTTTTCTCCGGCCAAATATTTGGCGGTCCAATCAGCGAACAGAGGGAGTGGCTGAGAACGTTGACGTTGAGAACGTTGACGTCGAGGACGTGCGCTAGAAAGATGTGAGCGAAGCTATTCGGTCCGTTGTGGCAACGCTGCCGAATATCCAGAAGTTAAAGCCCGAGCAAGAACAATCTTTGCTGAGTTGTGTTGGTGGCCATGATGTTGTGGTCCTCCTCCCCACGGGGTTCAGGAACAGTTTGGTTTTCCAGCTCGCTCCGTTAGTGGTGAAGGAGTTGGCTAAGGCTAACGCTAGCGATGCTAATGCTAAATATAAGCCGATAGTTGTTGTCGATCTCCCCTCTTGTTGCACATGCACATGCACATGACATACGTCACGACCAAACGTTAGCGATTGGTTATGGCAGATCCAGAGTGGCTCTGGGCAGATCCAATAGTTTTAAACTTCAACAGAGTACCCGCCTTCAAGGAAGTTAACACTCGTCAATGGAGAGAGGCCAGACTCTCTGTACAGATGAAATGGACCAGAGTCTGGTAGGACCAGGCTAATATAGAGTCTGGTAGGACCAGGCTAGTGGACCAGAGTCTGGTAGGACCAGGCTAATGGACCAGAGTCTGGTAGGACCAGGCTAGTGGACCAGAGTCTGGTAGGACCAGGCTAATGGACCAGAGTCTGGTAGGACCAGGCTAGTGGACCAGAGTCTGGTAGGACCAGGCTAATGGACCAGAGTCTGGTAGGACCAGGCTAGTGGACCAGAGTCTGGTAAGACCAGGCTAGTGGACCAGAGTCTGGTAGGACCAGGCTAATGGGCCAGAGTCTGGTAGGACCAGGCTAATGGACCAGAGTCTGGTAGGACCAGGCTAATGGACCAGAGTCTGGTAGGACCAGGCTAATGGGCCAGAGTCTGGTAGGATCAGGCTAGTGGACCAGAGTCTGGTAAGACCAGGCTAGTGGACCAGAGTCTGGTAGGACCAGGCTAGAGTACCAGAGTCTGGTAGGACCAGGCTAATGGGCCAGAGTCTGGTAGGACCAGGCTAGTGGACCAGAGTCTGGTAAGACCAGGCTAGTGGACCAGAGTCTGGTAGGACCAGACTAGTGGACCAGAGTCTGGTAGGACCAGGCTAATGGACCAGAGTCTGGTAGGACCAGGCTAGTGGACCAGAGTCTGGTAAGACCAGGCTAGTGGACCAGAGTCTGGTAGGACCAGGCTAATGGACCAGAGTCTGGTAGGACCAGGCTAGTGGACCAGAGTCTGGTAAGACCAGGCTAGTGGACCAGAGTCTGGTAGGACCAGGCTAGAGTACCAGAGTCTGGTAGGACCAGGCTAATGGACCAGAGTCTGGTAGGACCAGGCTAGTGGACCAGAGTCTGGTAGGA
>NC_050177.1:185000-197500 GCF_008315115.2 Sander lucioperca
CACACAGACAGACACACACACAAACACACACAGACAGACAGACAGACAGACAGACACACACACACACACACACACACACACACACAGACACACAGACAGACAGACAGACACACACACACACACACACACACACACACACACACACACAGACAGACACACACACACACACACACACACACACAGACAGACAGACAGACAGACAGACAGACACACACACACACACACACACACACAGACACACACACACACACACACACACAGACAGACAGACAGACAGACAGACAGACAGACAGACAGACACACACAGTATTAATTATTAAACTCAGTTCAATCCTTAACACCAAATTTGGATACAAATAGTGTTTCACAGGAAAAAAGGCAACCAAAAAGTAAAGCGATGTGTCAATGTTCATATCATCTAAACAGAAAATAAAAACTACATTGGAGTTTTCCAGGTTTACCCTTTTCCAGTCATCCGGTGACATCTGACGAATGAGATCCTGGGGAACCAGCTCCCGAAGCATCTTGGGAATTGTAGGAAAATGGGATTTGTCATCCTCAAACTTGACGCGGTAGATGAGGGCCGCAAGTTGGAAAACCTCTTCTCGTGAACACTTATGGTAGCCACGCAAGTATTTAGGCAGCTCCTAATGAAAAGAAGAGAATGAGGGGGAGAAAGTGTGTTTTGATTCACACAAAGGTACAGTTCTAGTATAAATAAAATATAAATCATAATAACAAAAAAAAATGTTGGAAGCAAATTGCCAAAAGAAAATAAGTAGTAGACAATAATAGTGGTTTTAAATTTAAAATTAAATAAAAACCTCGGGGAAGTCTGTGTCAGGTGAAACAAAGATTAAGTGAAGTATAGGAGAGTATCCTGGCTGACACCAGACTCAGATTCACAGCCCATTTCCAAAGGGGCGTCACCAACGGACGCCGCACAAATGCGTCTGGGCGCAATTGGATAGTCCTTCAACTAGGGGTGTAACGGTACGTGTATTCGTACCGGACCGTTTCGGTACAGGGCTTTCGGTATGGTGCACATGTGCACCGAACGGCCGAACGCAATCTTTTGTGTGCGGAACATAGGTCAATTTTCGTGTTTCCACACGAACATATTAAGTGGCGAAAGTCTCGCCCTGCAGCTGATTCTAAAGTTTTCATTGGTCGTGTCAATATGTCAATCACTGTACAGATTGCCTACACCAAACACTGATCTCTAAACCTACCCGCCGTCACTGTAACCTAAACCAATGAAATCGACTGCAGGGCGGGATTTCCTCTGAAGTGGTTTGGGGGAAAAAATAAAAATCACACACCGCGTGCTGTACAACAACATACACGGCACGCTTTAGCCCAGCCTCTCGCTAGCTAGCGTCATGGCCAATGCAGACAATCCCATAGACAGTACGGACAAGCCGGAGCTTGAAGAGCCACCATATCATTAAGGTCTCCTGTTTGGGAACACTTCGGTTTCCCAGTGAAATACGTCAACGGACAAAGACTAGTCGATAAGACGAAAGCAGTGTGCCGACGTTGCTTCAGTAATGATCGGGTATGTTTCTGGCAACACTTCAAACTTGTTAACGCACTTGAAAAGGCATCACGCGAGTGTGAACATCACTACTACAAGGAAAAAAACGACCGTAATTCAAACGCAGCTCCCGTTGGCATTTAAACAGACCTTTGCTGGTAATTCCGATCGGGCCAACGCAATAACGAAAGCAATTGGTGTTTTTATAGCAGCTGATCTACGACCATACTCGGTTGTTGACAAGCTGGGATTGATAATGCTGCACTGTAATCCATAGTTATTTATTTATATTTTTCATTATATTTTATTATGTGATATTGGTTTGAGACTGAGAGTATTTTATTTAGTGGAGAACTTTGCAGCAGTATTTTTCTTATTCTTTTTTTATTTTATATATATTTTATTTATTATATTTTATTAAAATGTGTTTTAAAAAGTGTAAACAAATTGTTAAAAAAAAGTTTATAGTAATAAACAACCTGCAGTTTAATGTTTGCATTTCTTTCCCTTACTGTACCGAAAATGAACCGAACCGTGACTTTAAAACCGAGGTACGTACCGAACCGTTATTTTTGCGTACCGTTACACCCCTACCTTCAACCAATCAGACCAACGATCCGGGTGACGTAGCAGCGACAGCGGCATCAACGGGTTGCTGCGCTTCGGTGGCCGTCATGTTGAATGTAAACAAAAAGCTGCTCGCCGTCGCTGTGCTATCGTCATCGTGTAAAGCCCGCCTCAAAGGTTGTGATTGGTGTAAAGCCCGCCTCAATGGTTGTGATTGGTGCCTCGATTTGGAAACATTGGAAATAGGCTTGAATGGGCTCTTGGCCAGACTGACTTGCAGAGAAAATCTCAAATTTGCCCTGAAGTTCGTCAGGGTTTTCCCAGCCTAGTAGGAGAGTGTTGCAGCCGGAAAAAAAATTACAAAATTAAATATTTTCTCCTGTTTCTCAGTAAAAGACCGACCTGGTAGTAGTGGAAGATGGAGTCGGCGAAGGAGTCCTTCCCAGGAACTGTGTTGGTCCACAACTTCTTCATGAAGAACACCTGATAGGTCAGAGAGGGAACGATTCCTGCAAGGTAGGATGGAAATAGGGTGAAATATAAGTGTGATCAACTTCAGAACTCTGGCGTACTATCAGTTTCATTCACGATCAGGTTTGTTCAGACTCATAATGTAAAAAAAACCCCGCAGTTTGTGTTTTTACTCCCTGGAGAGTTATTATTCTTTTCCTTATTTACCGTTATATATATGTTAATACAGCAAGAGGAGCACGCTAACACACTTAGAATGAATGGAGGTTTACTTCCAACAGAGGTAAAACTGATGCAGGTACTAACCGTCTTTAGCTGGTCGAGATTTCTTGATCCAGTCTGTTAAATGTCTGACAAAGTCAAAGAAAAAGTCTCCCTCTGGCACACTGATCACCTACAGAACACACACACACACACACGATAGTTTCTAGATGTTGGGATAAAATGTGTATTCTATTGTTTCTACTTTGACAAAAACTAATTGGACTTCATGAAAGCATAATAGTGTTCTGAAATTGCAGTAAATCCTCCTGTTGACATTTAAGTTTCCGAACTTAACATCATTTTCAAAACAAATGCTTGCATAGACAATGATACATCTGAAAGATCAAAACTCTGTGTATCCTATGAATTATATACAAAAACTTCATACTGCTCTTAACTGGGTCAAGAAGATGCTTTATAAAAAAGGTCAACACAAAAACACCTTAAAAAAACAGGTAAGGAGAAGAGAGATAATTTACACCACTTATTTGTTTTAGAGGAATTTAACAAAGCCTCATTTTGTTCTGCTTCTGAGAAACATTCGTTCTCTGACCTTGTCTGAGATCTTGACGAAGAGGCTGAAACCTTCAGGAGATTTGAGTAGCAGTCTGGTTGAGATGTTCTGGCAGAAGTCCTTCGCTTTAGTGCTGGACTCCACCTCAAACGCCTGCAGGTTTCAGACACAAACAGTCTCCATTTTCAGACAACTTTTTTGTTGACGAGTGGAAATTTATCTTCCCGTATAAGTGTAAGTGTGTGTGTGTGTGTGTGTGTGTCTGACCTCGTCTGTATCGTCAGGGAAGTAAACTTTGTGGAAGATCTGGGTTGTCTTATGTTGGATCGCCTCGACTTCCACCAGATGAGGGGGGTACTTCCTGGATCCGTTACTGTTAACATGATACCACAAATGGAAAAGAAAAAGACCGCAAAACGAAAGGTCAGTCGCAGTTGCAGTGGTGAAAAGTAACTAAGTAACAAGTACTGTACAATTTTCAGGTACTTGTACTTTACTTGAGTATTTCCTTTTTGTGTTACTTTATACTTCTACTCCATTACATCTCCGAGGCAAATGTACTTTTTACTACTTCACATTTGATAAATATAGTGACTACCACTTACTTTACAGTGAGGTAATAAAGAGGTGCTGCACACTTAAACGTGTTCTTTGAGCTGTAAACTAAATGATATGATTGGACTGTGATAATACACATCAATGCAGGAGTTAATATTGACATTTCTTTCCAAATTTATAAAAATCAGCATTTCATGGATTGAAATAGGCTCAACGCGCCATCTACTGTTTTAAATCAGCCCTAACCTTACGTCCAATGCTGAGATAGAGTCGACCGGTTGGGACTCGTCTATGTCGTGAAATCTAAGATTGTTAACACCCTCTAATCAAAGGTTGGCGGCATCCCTTTCCCCTCTCATCCTTTTGCCCTTTTTTTTTTTTCGCATTTTCAAAATTATGCAGTGGGAGGAGTTAGGCTCAGTTATTCTGAAATAGGCCATTTTACATAATGAGTACTTTTAATTTTGGTTCTTTAACTTTTGTATATTTTGATGTTTAGTGTTAAGTTTTACCGCAGAGCTTTGTGCAGCCTCTGCATGCAGTCTCCAGCGAGTGGGTGGTGTTTCTTGGACTGGAGGAAACGCTGGATGTGCGGCAGCAGCACGTTACTGGGAGGAAACAGACCAGTACACAACCACAGCAGCTCCCAGCCTTTCTCCTCACTGTACCTGCAGCGGCACAAAACTCATGTTCAGCTTCTGCATAGAAATATCTGTCGGCTCTGCCTGCTTGTACTGCTGCAGACGTGATGATGACTGGAGGATTAATAGAAACTGAATGCAATTCAGGTGTTTCATGAACATGGTATCCTTCCATAATATTTTGTATATTCTTTTCTACAAAGTTCACTGTAAATGTTTTGCGATACAACTCTACATGAATTAGCACCAAGATATTATCATTCATACTGAAGTGCAATGATAAGAATAATAATAGCGTCCGTTTACACACTTGACATGGTTGTCAGTGAGCTGCTTGATGATCTGACAGTAGATCTCGTCTTTCAGAGGTTCGGCCTTCAGTGCTCCTTCAAAGATCTGATCTGTCAACTCGTTGACTGAGCGCATCCGCTTGGACGGATAGTCGCCCATGTACTTCATCATAGGTGGGACAAACGTCAAGGAATAAAACGACCTGACTGGCTTGAACACAAATGTAGAGTGAACATGAAAATCATTCTTGAGATACCGGAAAAGAAAGAAAGAAAAGAATTTTGGATAGCTCCTTCCTGCATTCTGGCGACATGTATGAACACACTCGTTTATATCAAAGTTTTCATTTCTTTTTTTGTTGTTTTTTTTGTATTTACAGAGCATGTTTGACTCCATCCATCACTGAATCATTTACAAAAACTTGGAAACATTCTAATGTGACGCTGTAAAAAAAACTGTGATAATATGTGTCTTTAATTAGACAATACTGGGGCCTGTTTAAAGTTCAGGTTAAGATTTGATAAGGTTAATGTCGGGGTGAAGGGTCGCACCAGTGTTTCTCAACGTGGGGTTTCATGCTCAGCAGATGGGATCACCAGAGACATAAGGCTGTTTTACAGTTCTGCGGAGGCTCCACGCAGAGCTTTCGCCGTAGCCTACGTAAGCGGCCTGATGTTTATACTTGTGCGCTGGTGTGAGTGTCGAGCCGGCATATGTGTGTGTGTGTGTGTGTGTGTGTGTGTGGGGAGTGTGTAGAGCAAGGGAGAAGTGAAAGAGTGACGGCGTTTAGCTTTAGAGCGAGTAGCGTCTCTAGAGTCATAGTGAGAGAAACAAAGTGTCTCCTCTGTTCTTTCTGACCACGGTGGGAAATCTGGAGCAGGAAAAGTTAACCCTCTCCTTGATTTCATGTTGTTTATGGAGAAGGAGAACCAGGAAATGAGTCGGGGTGGAAATGCAACGCTACCAAGCCACGGCCGAGCGACTTGCGTCGCTGCGACGTGTAGTTACATTTTCCGAGAGGTGCATGTCAGGCTACGGCGCAGGGTCCGGCGTAGACGCAAAGGGGTCTGCGTGGGTACGCCGTTGATTCTACGCACAACCATAAAACGGCCTATATGGACATGTATTGAACAAAAAAAAGGATTGAGATATGGTTTCATTTACTGAACTAAAAGTACAAAATGTTACATGCACTGGACACAAACTCTCAGATTTCTTTGGTCATAAAAGTGTTTAAGTTATGCTTCTGGTACATGGCTTCTGTATTATTTTCAGTTTTTTACGTTGCTGCTTTTTATATTATAGTGCTGTGCTTAGTTTTTATAACTTTGACTTGAAAAAATTATAAAAATAAAATAAAATATACCATTAATATCAAATATTATATTAATGAAACTTAAACAATCAGTAATGTTAGTTTCTTGCTATAAAATATATACAATTAATGAATAATATCCTGCTCTAGATCTCTGTATGTTGCATTTGCTGTTAGTCTCTTTCATATGCACAAGCTCATTGTTAACAAAGTAAATTTGGTAACCAGTTTTGTTAGCATTACTATTGGAGCAGTTATCTAGGGTTGACAAGTTTAGCTTTAGGGAAGTCAGATGCCCAGTACGTTGAACATGCTTTAAGACAGTCTTAAACCGCGTCACATCAGCTGTTTTAAAGGATATCTATGAAGGACATGCAGGCGTCCTGAGCCAGCTCCTCGTGGTTGACGACTTTCTTCAGCAGCGGCAGCTTTAGCGGCTCTCTGGTGCAGCTCCACATCTTGTCCTTCCCGCGATTCTTACTGACCATCACCCTGCTCAGGGTGTGTTTGGGAGGAGGCCTGAAAGAAGCAGGGTTACATTTGTGACATGTTGACATGACCGTGTGTCGATCAAAATGGAATTTGTCAAACCAAAAAAATAATGTCGTCGGTCAGGTGAGATCAGAAAAAACGGAGATTTGTCTTTGGCGTGGCTCTCAAGTAAAAAAGATATAAGTAAACAATACTTAAAAAACATATGGTTGTACAGGGGGGCGCAAATGTGCAGGTGAGTGTTTATAGTGTGAGATGTTATGTTGGAGTTCTGTGAGCAAGGAAGGATCTGGACCTGTGATGATAACTTCTAAACTGTCTGTAATTTAACGGAAGGAAGTTTCCAGATAGACAATCTCACTCAAATGTGTTCTATTGCTAAAAGCATAGATATTATGCCTGAGTGATTTGACTTAAAAGGTAAATGAGGATCACTAAAGAGCCAAGGACTGATCCCTAGCTGCTCCATAACTGAAATGACATCAGGAGGATTTACAATTGATTACAAGTCTATTCAGAGAGGTTATAATACACCCTTAATCTAAAACAGCAAAATGTTCAACAGATATGATAACCCTTTGTTTTTAATCCCAATATATGTGTGTGTGTGTGTGTGTGTGTGTGTGTGTGTGGACCTGAAGTAGTCGTAGGAGAACTCCTCCAGTGTGTAGGGTTTTATCCTGCCGTCGCTCTCTGGCAGGACGAGCTGCGAAACACGAACCGACTCCTGTCGCTGGTCCGGTGTCATGGTTACCAGCGCCTGATTGGTCGGATTACATCAGATTACATTCATTTGAAAGACCATTTTATGTTTAAAGTGACTTACATTAGGTGTCTTCAAACAAGAGGAAGAGCCAGATGTTATCAGATTAAATCAGATCAGATTTAACTGTTACAGCAAGCTCGCAATGATATATAATGACATTTTGGAAGGATGTGAAATGCATGATAGATAAAATCCTGAATATCAATATACCAATTTCTGCAAAATTATTTATATTACATGTATACCTTCTAAACATGCCACTGAAGAGTAAGGACTATCCATTCGTAGACATGTGTCTATTACAAGCAAAGCGCCTTATTGCTTTACAATGGAAGAACATAAAGGTGCCAAGTAGGGATGCACCGATCCAACTTTTTCAGTCCCGATACCGATTCCAGGGCATTGTGTATCTGTCGATACCCGATACGGATCCGATACCGTCGTTGAATTAATAATACGCTGTATTCCTTCCACCGTATACCTTCCTTCCACCATGTGGAAGAGACTGAAGGCACCAGACCTTCCTAACCAAACATTACTTTCCTAACTAAGACAAAATAACATTCTGATTTATTTGTTATTTAAAAAACAATTGTGCATTCAAATCGAAAATATAATGTAATCAAACTTCTTAAAATAACCATGAGTGAGAAGGGTACGCAGTTAACAGGGGTCCCGCTGCTGCGACGGAGGAAAAACAAAAAACCCTGGATCGGCCCTTAGATCTGTTAATTTTTCCGAACCCCGATCCAGCTATTTTGTCAATATCGGGCCGATATCTGATCTTAATATCAGATCAGTGCACCCCTAGCGCCAAGTATAGGTAACTGGTAGAAAGAAATGGCAATAAGTATGTCTGTGAAAAAGGTAACTTATATTGTGAAAGGTAAATATAGGAGGTTTGAGGAAATCTGGAATCCTTTCTTATTCTTTCTTGAACATGGTAGAAACGACGTACCAATGGCTGATTGAGAAGCTGTATCAAATATAATAGGATGTGATGAGAAGCTTTTAGTTATTGTTACTTTTTTTTTTTTGTCTCTACACAAATGTAAATGTCTCTGTCATTTACATTTGTGTTTTCCTTGGGTGACCAACAGAATTCATCACCAAACTACTCATCGATGTGCTCGGGGAAGACAGTTTTGAGAAGCCGCCGTCGGTGGATAGAGCCCACAGGAGTTTGGCCCCAAAACCAGCAGATGGCGCCAATAGACCACGGCCATTCATTGTCAAACTCCATCACTTTCAAACTACAGAGTTGATCCTACGCCTTGCCAGACAGAAGGGCCCGTTGTCTTTCAACGGATCAAGATTTCACATCTTTCCTGACTACAGCCCGGATGTCAACAAACGACGCACAGCCTTCTCAGTAGGGCTGCAACTAACGATTATTTTAATAATCGATTAATCTGTCGATTATTGTTTCGATTAATCGATGAATCGGATAAAAAAAACAAAAAACAAAAAAGCATTAATTTACATCAACTCAATACATACATACATACTTGTTGTTTTAGTTAATAGTTGTGTAAAGGTAAGTAACTCAAAGAGCAGATACAGACAAAACACACACACACACACACACACACACACACACACACACACACACACACAGTTCACTTGAAGCTTATTCATTAAATTAATACCATCATTGTAGTAAGTGTGAGTTAAGTTAATTTGTACACCACATTTAAACACAGCTTAAGATGACCAAGTGCTATAAAAGAACTTTAAAATGAAATTAAAAAGTACAACACACACAAATATATACAACAATAACTGATATGGGACAAAGCACAGAATATATACAGGACAATAGATTGAAAAATTAATGGGCCAAAAAAGGCGAGTGAATAAAAACGTGTCTTTAGTCCTGCAGCTTTACTACTGTTATTAACGAGCTAACGCTAGCTTGTCATGCTAGTCAGCTGGATAACGAGTAAACACCACACCAGCACCACTGGAGGGACGTTACGTTCCTCACTTCAAAACGGAACAAAAGTAGGATTCTGTAGTGACTTTACCCTGCCGTTGAACTCCCTTCCTCCTCCTCAAGGACTCCAACATGTTTACGTTTTAGGTGCTGAATCATCACCGTGGTGCGCCCGTGCCATGCCACGTCGCTTTTGCTTATCTTGCAATTAACATGTTTTTGATTTATTTAATGTGAATGCTCCCACACCTTGGATGACTTAGGTCGTACTGATTTTTCTGCCTCCGCCTCCGTTAAGGGTCTCTCTCCGTATTTCCTCTACTCCGCTCTGCTCTTTTTTCTTCTCTTTCGCTCCGCGCCGCTCCGCACGGCACTCAACTCAATTGCAATCTCCGCGACTGAGTGGCGTGTCGCGCGACACAACGAATCGATAATGAAATTCGTTGCCAACTTTTTTAATAATCGAATTTTATCGATTTTATCGATTCGTTGTTGCAGCCCTACTTCTCAGAGTTCAAAAAGAAGCTCAACGCCGCAAAGATCCAGTTCGGCCTCTACTACCCAGCCACTCTGCAGTTCACACACAACGGGAAACGTATGAAGTTCACCGATCCTGCGGAGGCGCTGCCCTACATCAATAACAACGTAATTGATGATAACGGACGCCCCGCCTCACACTCTGCGGAGAATGGTGATTGAGGTAAAGTTAATGATCGGGTCAATGACGTCAAAAATCATTTAAAAGAGACGGTGGTATCATTAGATATGGTTATTCTGTCATATTTTCTGACAGTATTTTCTATTTTTATAGTATTATTTTGTTAGCATTGTTCATAGTGGCAGTGAACGTTTTGTGTGTGAAGGTGTGTGTTTTCCTTGGGTGTCGAACATGTTTTGTATGTATGTGCATTGATTGTTTTGTTATGTTACAAATCAATAAAGAAATATTGATGAAAAAAAAATGCAATGATAATGTCTACGTTTCAGTTTTCAGTGCGCAAAACATGGACAACAACGAAAAAAAATATTGCTTATGGCGAAGGTCTAACAACACTTTATTTTATTACATTAAATAAGGTTTGAGCCCCCCGTTGACTCGTCCGGTGCAAAGAAAGTTTTGATGTCTCTGCACAGATGGAAATGTATGTCATGTTCCCTTCTGTAATATACGAGTCTCCCTTTGTATTAAAGCAGCCATATTCTGCTCATTTTCAGGTTCATAATTGTATTTTAAGGTTGTACCAGAATAGGTTTACATGGTTTAATTTTCAAAAAACACCATATTGTTGTTGTACTGCACCGCTCTCTCTCACTGCTGCAGATCCTCTTTTCAGCTGGTCTCTGTTTTAGCTACAGAGTGAGACCTCTTTTCTTCTTCTTCTTCTTCTTCTTCTTCTTCTTCTGTACTATCTTTGATTGCACTAGCACATGCTCAGTAGCTCAGATGTAGATCATGTCAGCTAGCTAGCTCCATAGACAGTAAAAGAAAGGCTGTTTCTACAACTTGGGTCAGTTACAAGGCAGGATTAGCTGGGAGACTTCTAAATGAGGGCGCACATGTAAGTAGTTCTTTTGTAGATTATGGTGAACTTGTGTGTGTTGTAGCAGAGCTTTGCTATTGAGAACGAGGTAGCATGCTAGCGTTAGCATTAGCGTTAGCATGCTAACGCTAGCAGCTATGAGCTATGAGCTAATGGTTGCAGTTAGCCTACTCGTTTGTCGTGCCGATTTTGAACAGCTCACCCAGAGACTGAAGGCAGGACACATTCAGAAACTGTATCTCACTCTAAACACCATGGATGGATTTTTTTCAAAGTTTGTATGTGTGTGGAAGCACCAGAGACACAACATAACACCCCAAATCTCAGAAAAAGTGATTTTTTCATAATATGGGCACTTTAAAGTCAAATTCTAATGGTCAACCTTTTTTGAAGTGACTACAATGTGTCATTTTAAAGTCTACTGTGTGCTGGGTAATTGAATAGAATAATCCTTGTGATACTCCCCTAAAAATACAGTAAAGCTGTGTGAAGGAAAAGTAGGGTAGCATCACAGGTTTGAACAGCTTTTTTGTTCAGCTTTGTTGTAATGTTTGTAATGTGAATGTAATCTCCTCGTTGTTCTGTTAAAAACTTGTTATATAGCGTCATTCGACACATATTCTTTGTTCCTGTGGTCTTCCAAATATCAAATCTCTACGACGGTCATTATGATGCTTCACTGTTTGGTGTTTACTTGAATTCAGTTGGCCTTTGTTATTTGTTGTTACTGTTATTTGTCCTTATATCTATTAAGAAAATAATGGAAAATGATTTTCACTAATAATCATATATCAGTCCTTCCAGAAGTTTTTTTGTGATTGTTGGGGGCAAAAATCCTTGATCATGCGGCACGTTTTCTTAAAAAATGCGATGGAATATGCGGGATATTTATGCAATTTTATGCGATGAAATTGCGGGAACTTGCAAAAACTGCGGTTTCATCGCGGCTTCATCGCGGGGTTTGCAGCTTTTCGATGATGTTCACGTCGCGTAATTACGTCACTTCATAACTTTCCCATGGCAACAGGGGGAAACGGCTGCTCTTGTGTGAAGTAAACGCAACATTTTTCAACTTTCTGCTAAGATATATGTGTGACTTTTTTGCAACGAAAATGCGGGGATTATGAAATCATGCAAGCCCCGCATATTTTGCGCGGAAATCGGCAATTTATGCGGAGAAAGTGCGGCGTAATTGAAAAAATGCGGCCCCCACATAAATATGCGGACTTTGGCTGATTATGCATTGAATTATGAGATCACATAATCGTGTTTTTCTGGAGGGACTAATATATTTTTATTTTTTTTTTGCTGAAGTGGTTCTGAAACTACTGAACTTCTGGTTTAAGTGTGGCACGTTTGACTCAAGCTTTTTGAATTAAAAACGCTTAAATCATAATCATATCCTCAAACTGAGCTGGGCCTATAATATAAAGATAGTGTATAGTGTAATAGGAAGTCAGGAAGTCTCCTTCCTACAACAAAGTTAAGCAGAATCTTTCTTGATGTTGTTTTTTTTTTCTCTTACCACTATTTCTTGCTGAGGTCGGGTCATGGTGGGCAGGACATAGACGCAGTCAGCTGGAAAATCTCCTCTGTGATTGGTTCGT
>NC_050177.1:202500-227500 GCF_008315115.2 Sander lucioperca
TCAAACTGAGAAGACAAGACAGCGAATACGCATATTCCCAAAATGTCAAACTATTCGTTTAAAATAAACAGCAAAGAAAAGCTCACCCTGTCGCAGCGGTACTCTCCAAACTTGACGCCCCTGACGGTTTGTTGGTAGATGAGGTTGGTGGCGACCTGGTCGTCAGCAGGTAAGTGCCAGGGCGTGAAGATCTCCTTCCTGAAGAACAGCCTCCAGGGGGCGTTCCTCTCCTGGGCGCCCTGCTCCTTCGCGTATTGCTCGCACTGCGACACGGCGTCCATTACATGGTCGTTCCCACTGCCTAAAGAGGAGACCTGCAGGAGGAGAAGAATGTTATAGCTATATCTGCCACTACAAACAATAATTTGATTTAGTTTCACTAGTGCTAAATATTTTAACTGCCAGTGTTAATGTCTGCACTTCTTAACTCAGGGCGTGTGTGCGTGCGTGTGTGTGTGTGTGTGTGTGTGTGTGTGTGTGTGTGTGTGTGTGTGTGCCAACCTTGTCAAACAGTGCAATGTAGAGTGAGAACCCGAAGCGGTCCCGCAGATTGATTTTGTCGGACAGAGCGCTGCAGAGCTCGTTGGCTGTGGTGGCGGAGTCCGTCAGCAGTGTTTTGGTCGTGCCGTCCATGAACGTTACCGGCAACATGATTGGCTTTTTCGACTTGGTGGCCTGGATAACAGATTTCAGAACTTTAGCCCAGTTGGATCCAAATGAAAAACCAAATCACTTCAAAGCCTCGCTTTAACACTACATCAGTGACCTCCTGACAGTTTACTCAGATCACTGAGGTCTGCTCACACTGTCACACTAACTGTTCCTCCGTCCAGGACTAAGTCATCATTATTTTACTATATTTGACCTCTCCCAAAATATTGTGTTTATTTACTGTTCATTTCTATTCATTTAAAGTAATTTTACTGTTTGCTATGTTTTTGATTTCTTGCATCTGTCTCTTGTGTATTTTTCATCTTTTGTAAAGAAACTTGTTGTAGCCAGCATATAAGACATACAGCATACCGGGACGGTATCGTACCATGAAAATCTCATATCGTTGCAACCCTACTAAACACAACATGAATCACTCTTCTTGGTGGCCGGGTTAGCTCAGTTGGTAGAGCAGGTGCACATATATAGAGGTGTATGCCTCGACGCAGAAGGTCCAGGGTTTGAGTCCGACCTGGACGATTTCCTTCATGTCTTCCCCCTCTCTCTCCCCTTTCATATCTAGCTGTCCTTTCCATTAAAGGAACACGCCGACTTATTGGGACTTTAGCTTATTCACCGTAACCCCCAGAGTAAGACAAGTCGATACATACCCTTCTCATCTCTGTGCGTGTTGTAACGCTGTCTGACGGTTCCACCGGTAGCTTAGCCTAGCCCAGATCCTGGAGGTAACTGGTTCCAACTAGCCTACTGCTCCCAATAAGTGACAAAATAACGCCAACATGTTCCTATTTACATGTTGTGATTTGTAGAGTCACAGCGTGTACAAAAAACAACGTAACATGAGACACAGCCATCTTCTAACCGTAAACAAACTGGGAACTATATTCTCAGAAGGCAAAGCACTGCTACTTCTGCTACTTGGGCGGAGTGATTTGCTTTGCAGAAGCCTTTCTGAGAATATAGTTCCCAGTTTATATACGGTTAGAAGATGGCTGTGTCTCATGTGACCTTGTTATTTGTACACGCTGTGACTCTACAAATCACAACATGTAAATAGGAACACGTTGGCATTATTTTGTCACTTATGCGGAGCAGTAGGCTAGTTGGAACCAGTTATCTGTAGGTTCTGTGCTAAGCTAAGCTACCGGTGGAACCGTCAGACAGCGTTACAACACGCACGGACACGAGAAGGGTATGTATGGACTTGTCTAACTCTGGGGGTTACGGTGAATAAGCTAAAGTCCCAATAAGTCGGCGTGTTCCTTTAAAGGCTGAAATGCCCAAAACAAATCTTAAAAAAACAACAACATGAATCGTTCTTTTTTATATGAAATTCAACCATCTGTACATACAATATAGCATGGGTTTGGTCCCATTATTGAAAGCCATAAAATCAACTGTTGCTGTAACCAGCCAAAATGTCATGCGCACAACATTTGTTTTGTGTATGCGAGACAGGCATTCCAAGCTTATCGCCATTGATTGGAGAGCTGTACACTGGATATATCTACAACTATAAACAGGATTACAATTATGTAACGTCCAGTGTGGGTATCTATGAACACTGTGATGATTTATAATACTCAAGCATTCAGGGATAAAGACTGAACAATTTTGAGCATGGACTGATAATTTCAAACAAAAAAGCCTTACAACAAACTTGACAAATTTCCATATTTATTTTCCTAAATCAATTCAATTTGTGTGTGTTTGCACCTGCAGTTCCAGCCAGGACGGAGGTTGTGTTCTCGTCCCGTTGACAAATGTTCGTCTCAGTCTCTCTTCACAGTACGGAGCGTAACCCGGCGGCCCGCTGTTGATGAAGTTCCTCAGGTACTGTAGGCAAAAATACAAAACAAAAAAAAAAAAGGTGTAAATTCCACATATACAAAAAACAAAACAAAAATGCCCGAGGTAGCATCAAGAGGGCAACATCAGAAAAAAAAGTTTTTACTATGATTTACAGATAATTGATGGGGGATCAGGTTGCATGCCAAATGATCTCGCTTTCTCACAGAAAAACAAATACATTCAATGAGTTCCTCCTGCTGTAACTCTAAATGTAAAGGAAACTAACAAACCAACGGTGGAAACATATACGTTTTAAGATGTCTTCCTTCAGTGTATTCAAATCAAAAAGATCATAAAAAAAAAGAAATGTCCTGACCTTGACAAACTTGTCCGAAGGGGCGAAGCAGCCGACACACAGAGAGATGAGGATCCAGCCGCGAGCATGAGAACTCTTAGACGGGTTCTGACTCAGCTGTTTACAGATCTGACAGTAGATCTCATCCCTAACACACACACACACACACACACACACAACACACACACACACACACACACACACACACGGTAAGATTATATTAAGGTAAGGTATCACTATACTTACATATATACAGAGACAAGTACATAAGCAGACACTTGTGTGAAACTGACAAGTAAAGAAAGAGCAGATGCATGGAACGTGATTACAAATCGACAACTTGTCTCATCGTGTCAGAAGCTGTGTGCTCTCCTTTCTCTCTGCACTGCAGCCATCTACAACCCAAACAGGCCAATCCTAACCAACTTCAGGGATCCTGAGCTCTCTCTTAAATTTAAGTTGAAGTCCGCGGGAAGGAGTACAAATGAAAGATTTTGATTAACAGGCTTTCACATCTTTTCCAGACATATTTGTGTGTGTGTGTGTGTGTGTGTGTGTGTGTGTGTGTGTGTGTGTGTGTGTGTGTGTGTGTGTGTGTGTGTGTGTGTGTGTGTGTCTGTGTTTACCTCAGTGCTGGTCTCAGGATCCCGTTGCCGATGATGAAGTGGAGTTTCTCCAGGTTGGATGTTGGTCGGTCCTCCAGCATGCTGTTGCCGTGCAGACCGTACTCACCATCGTTAAGACGCTTGGTAACCTGAAACAAATCAAAATTGAACTTTTCTACTTCTGTAACCATCAGAAAGGTATTTTTTTTATAATCCCCCATGTTTCTCGCTCTCTGCCTCTTACCTCCTCAGTAATCTTGGATTTCTTCTTCAGGGTGAGGGACACCAGTTTGTGTCGGACGCTGTTTTTCTTGTGGCTGTCAGCGGGAGGCATCTGAAGGCAGAACGAGACAGGAAACAGCTGATGGACATAGAAAGATGCTCCTGCACAACACTGTGACTCTAGGACTGAAGTCCAGGACCCAACCGAGGTCCAGTAAATGGACAAAATGTTCCAACACCTGAACAACTGCTTACATTTGACTTTAATGTAATTTCAAGGAAATATGGATTCTGGTATATTACAAGCAAATGGGCTTGTCTAACAGGATTAAATCAAAATGACTTTAGTTGGATGAATTTAAAAAGTGGATTAAATCTTCACAGTCTCCAAAATCACTATCATTAAACTGCTCAAATTCAAAGTATTAGAGTATGGATCAATAACAGGTCCCAAAACAAGGTGGAGATTAGTTGAGCTACTAGAAAACAATGGGATAAAGACATTAATATAGATTTTAACCACAGATTAATAAAACTGAAAATACAGCGAAAGTCTGGAGAAAAATAAAATAAAATGCTGAATATAGATAAAGAATTTGTCAAATTAAGAAAAATAACTAAAGAACCATGCTTTCAAAATAATTGAAACATATTTGAGCAGTTATTCAATGAAAAAATGAATATTTTCTTTGGAGGAACTGCATTTTTTAGATATCTCCAGGTTAGAAACTATTTACACAATCTTGAAAGTTGAGAGGAAAGTTGATAAATGACCTGCATTTAATTAAAAGCATTTATAAAATTTTAGATTAGGGACAAGATGATAAAGTACTGTGGATGAAAGTTAATCTCATGTCAGAGTTACTCCACTTGTTATGGGAGGGAAACATGGCTGATGAACTAACAGCAACATATTACGGAGCAGCTCCAGTTCATCATTTATAAACTAACTAACTAACTAAATATATATATATATATATATATATATATATATATATATATATATATAAATAATGACGGGCTCCCACCTCTGCTCTTCCTTACCTCCCCCTCCCCCTGCAGCGCCTGCAGCTCTCTCTTGTAGGTCTTTTTTCCCAGCGTCTCGTAGATTTTGGTCATGACGGGAATCTTCTCGCTTCCGTCGCTGATGGCCGTGTGGTACTTGGGTTCCGGCAGATCTCCCATGAACCTCAGCACTGTGATCCACACCGCCAGAGCAGCCTGGGCCGGGACATGGGAGATACATTTATTAATTTTTTTAAGTTTATCAGGTGGAACGGTATCTACATAAATTTATATTTTGCTTGTTGCATCTATTGGTGGAGAGGATGGACAACAAATGTCACTGCTCTTCAATGGTATTGGTACCTACTGTAATGTTTCCAGTGGTGGAATGTAACTAAGTACATTTACTTGAGTACCAATTTACCCCCTTCCTGTCCAGTGAAAACAAAAAAAAAATGTAAAATATAATTTTTCTGATAAACTGAAAGCTGAAGTGGTACTTTTTCACCACCCTGTCAGAAATAGGGGTACAGTAGGAGTCCATTTCTGTCCCACAAGGCACAATCTGCACTAATGTACCCCCAAGGCAACTGTTTTCAGTGCCAAAAAGGTACATACAGTTTGTTCCCAAGGGTACAACAGCTGTAGAGAGGATGCTGCCCCAGTGACAAGCCGTTGTACCCCTAAAGGTACACATTTAGCACATTATTTATATTATTTTATGAATATTATCTAACTGGAAGAAATATAAACTATAATTATATTAAAATGCATTGTTACAAAGCTGAAAATTTGATTCCTTTTAATATTTTTGTTTGTTTGTTCCGTTTGTTTGTATTTTCAGAGCAGAAAAAGACATTTTTAAACTCTCACATATTTCATTATGAACAACCAAAAAGTTGCCAGCCAGACATAGACATCTTTCAGAGAGACAAGCAACAATCTGCACAGCTGTGTAAAACTGGTTAGACTGTTGTGGGGTCAGAGGTCAAAGGTGACCTACCAGCTGGTCTCCCTCGTCGTCGTGGAACAGCAGAGGCTGTTTGAGAGGCCGCCGGACGTAGCTGTGTGTGGTGGTGCCCTGGAAGTAGGTGGCGGCATACTTGGCGAACTTGTACTCCGATAGATCCTCCTCTTCATCGTCCTCAGGCAGAGGAAGAGCCTCGTCCAGATCCTCCACCTCCAGCTCCTGATGGGTCCGCTCCAGGTCCTGCAGAGGAGAAAGGGCTTAATGTGAAAAACTTCAAACTGAAACTAAGTTTTTGGAGAGATTCTTCTCCAATTCATGAGACAAAACTCTGACCTCTTTGGAGATTTAAAATCCTCTCAGACAATGTCAAAATAAAGTTATGGTCCAGTTATTACAATTCATACTCACCCAAACTATTTACATGCCATTCAAACATACAGTCTTCCACTTTCTAATAACTGACATTTCTTTCCCCGTTTCATATGTATCAATAACTGTAAAAAGACTTTTGTATATAAATGTGCCGACTATATGATTTGTGAGTTGAGTGGATTTGGTTGCTCTAAAATCAAAGAGAGAATAGTTCATTTTATCTTCTACGGTTAGAGGAAAACCTTTCGTCTGCTCACCTCAAAGCCGGCAGGGGCTTGTCCCTCCTGGCCCGGAAAAGAGGCCGTCGTCCCCAGGAAGCCGAACATTTTGTCCACCATGTCGGAGTCGTTGACGGGCTCCAAGCGGGCCTTCTCCATCTGCTCCACCATCTCCTTCTTCCTCCGAGCTTCCTCTTTCTCCTTCTTCTCCTGCTCGGCGTCCTCTTTGGCCAGCTGGGCCAGACGCTCCTAGAAAATACAACATATCACATTTGTTTTGAAATAATAGTGTAATAACAATAATACTATCTGCAAATAAACCTGGCTTCTACACTTTATTTGACATGTTGGGCCACTTGGTTCCCTCTGCTGGAACAGTTTACAGCACATAGCAGGAGGAGGGCGCTGAAGTTTTCAAAAGCTAACAATCAGTTTGTGTTAGAAAAATTATGCTTAGAACGGTTTTGCTTTAGTTTCTTTGTTAAACCATTTGCATCCAAACTGCTGTTTTAGTATTTCTGTCTTTCATGTGTTAATCATGAAAGATGAGTGACCTTTCAAGGAGCACAGGATGCATTCCTGAGGGAAGAGCGCATAATGTGGAGGAGATCCTGGGCCTGACCAGAGATAGAAGAAAAGCTACTGATTGCATGAACCGAATAACTAACTTGACTCGCAACTCCTTTAAAAAGCCACTGTTGTGAACACTCTTCAGTCATTTTTCTGTACTTGCGCTGAGGTGCTGGAAAACTGACTCTACTTGCAAGTAAAAACGAACTTTGAGAGAACTCCAGTGATTTTGTCCATTCTTTGATAAATAATTATCCTAACAGTTTGGTCACATGCACATAAGAAAGCAGGTTAATCTGATATATATATATATATATATATATATATATATATATATATATATATATGTATATCTGATATATATATATATATATATACACACATATGACGAACAAAGACATTAAAATGTCTTGTAGGTAAAACACAAGACCTGACATGATGGCTGTTATAAGACTTTCTGTACTACAGAATACTGTACTGCTACTGGGGAGAGGAGTGGATAATGTATTTCTCATAGTCGTAGGTAAGGTGTGTTGAAGAAAAAAATCCTTACTAATGTTTAGTATTTATCAAAAATATGTAAAGATAAAAAAAGCAGGAACCACAAGCACATGTTACTTACCTGGTTTCTTGAGTGCATGTGAACGTACTGAATAAGATCAGGGGAATATTCTTCAAGATATCCTGAACCCCTAGGGTTCTCCAAGTTCAATTTAAAGAACTTTTTAATACCATTTAGAATAAATGTAATGCCAACTTCACGACCATACTGGCAAAAGTATGAAGGATGTAATGGAAAATATGTCTGCATTTTAAGCCCAGCTTGAAATATTTTCAGCACAAACAGCTTTGGGCCTCACGGTCATTACCTGGAATAGGTTTAAACCACTCGTATTTTGGATTCTGTCTAAAATGACACATGCCTATTCTGAGGTGATGAGCTAACGCTTGTTAGCAGCAAGGTGCGAGAGGTTTTGTTTTCTTCTCGGACAACTGACTGATTCACGTCAGAGAGTAAAGCAGAAGCGTAAACTGTACCTGTACAGTCGTATAACCTTCAAGTCACACCAAACGGAGTTAATTGTAACGTTAAAACATTTTAAATAAGGTATTACAATTCATTTTCAGATGATACATAAACTGAGGTTTTGAATATGTCTTTAAATGTCAGATCTGGGTTGTACTCGCACCTGGTGTTTGCGTTCTGCCTCGGCCTTCGCTCTCTTCGCAGACATCTGATTTCTCAGTTTGGTCTCTTCAGCCAGACGCAGCTTCTCTGCCTCCAGACGCCTGCGGTACTGAAGGGACAGAGAAAGGGATCCACTGTTAGAAAAGAATGACTAGTTACCAAAAAAAAAAAAACTGAGGCTCAATCCCAGTGGGCTGTTTGTCTTGTTAACATCTCAGTTACAAAGAAACTCCTGCACACTGTCTAACTAAATTTAACAGCTGGCAATGTTTAGGGACTAGACCTTCATCAGGCAAATGGTATAAGATACTCAGAAGCCATCTTTTGTAGGAGGTGGCTGTGGGTCTGCACCAATCACATTCTCCACATGAAATAAGGCATAAATACATAACATCTGTTCACGATACGTGTGTGTGTGTGCGTGTGTTAGGGATGAGATCTACTGTCAGATCTGTAAACAGCTGAGTCAGAACCCATCTAAGAGTTCTCACGCTTTTGTGTGTGTGTGTGTGTGTGTGTGTGTGTGTGTGTGTGTGTGTGTGTGTGTGTGTGTGTGTGTGCGTGTGCGTGTGCGTGTGCGTGTGCGTGTGTGTGCTGTGTGCTGTGTGTGTGTTTGTGTTTGTGTTTACCTCTCCCTTCAGCCTTTTGTACAGCCGGCGAGCGATCATGCCTCTGGTGTAGGCCTGGATGGTGATGACAGCCCACAGCCGGTGTCTGAACGCCCGGCGCACCAAGTAGCCCCGACAGCGACCCTGGAAGCCTGTGATTCGCTGACGGGCCACGTGATACGACGCACACAACTTCCTGGAACGAACAAGAGCCTGGAGGCGAGAGAAGCCCGCTCGCATCTGAAGCGACGCAAACAAAAACGAGAGGAAAAAAGAACGATTTATTTTCAACCTTTTCTGATGATAATGAAATTACTTCAATTGAGCTGCTTTGTAAATCACAATCATGCTGACATAATCAAGATCAAGATCTTTGACCTGAACGTTCATCTGCACTTTTCTATAATTTATTGTGTTGTGTATATGTGAGATAACACAGAGGTGCTCCTCACAGCTCCATAGTTCTTCCTACAGTGATACCCTCTCCACGTCTTCTGGATCAACACGGCCGACTTCCTCATCTTCAGGAAGTTTGACCTGATGACAGGAAATTGAAAATCAGAAATTACTTTTGTTTGAATGTTTCATGTCACAATACTGTATCACCAAGAAAGAAAACTGCATTTAGCAAAAGCTGATCAATGCTTTTAGAGAGTGACATGAGAGACTGGGTCTGGACTGGAACTGGAATTAAGTTTTTAAAGCCTACCGGTCCTTGAAACCTCGAACCACCTTCTGGATGAGGATGACCTTGTCCGTGATGGCCTTGTCTCTCTCGATCTCCAGCAGCATGTCGTGGTGATCCTGCACAGCAGGAGAGAGACCTCATAAATAACCTAATTATACAGAAACGCAATGCTCAAACGTTTGATATATTTTAGATGGCTAAAAAGTGTAGACAACCAAAAAAAACACAGCAAAAGCAATGATTAATACCGATTATCCAACAACTATTTTCAAAAATACTGTGCTTCTGTTTTACATTTCATTTAGACAAACTGGAATTTATTAATATTGTAATAATAATTTAAAATAACTGCAATAACAGACAGCTGCCTAATTAGATAACTAGACAAATAGCTGACAACTAACAAGACTAAAGGCTGTTTTATGCTTCTGCGTCAACTCCACGCCGTAGCTCCTTGCATCGCGGTGCATTTCACCGTCATAACGCTAGGGGGCGGTAAGTCTGAGGTTATTTGCGAGGTGTCTGCCAGCCAGCTTATGTTATGTTAGCAAGCAAACTTTAGCACAAAAGCCCACAAAGTACTGGTTGCTGGCGAAGTGCTAACGTTACTGACATATAGACACTTTACAAACAGATAACCCCGTCACTGTAACCAAAATGTCTGAGTTTATTTGCGAAGCTTATGTCAGTGAACTAGCATGTTGCTACTCCCCACAGCAGGCTGCTTGAAACATAGACTATCAACACACAGGACAAGTTGACCAATCAGTCCTTGCGGTTACACATTTTTGGAGGTGCACGTCGAGCTATGGCGGAGGGGGGTTCGCGGTGACGCAGAGGGGTCTGCGGGGGTACGCCTTCAATTCGACGCAGAAGCATAAATCAGCCTTTGTCTCCAGACATGCTTGCAGCTCTTTGAGGCTTTGAGCTCAATGCTAACTTCAGAATGCTAACAAGCTTACAATTACAATGCTAACATGCAGATTTGTCTATGGTATAACCAAGTTCATGATCTAGGGTTTAGCATTTTAGCATGCTAGCATTTGCTAATCAGCACTAAACACAGCATACAGTTGAGGCATTCTCATTAGTTTTGCAGGTATTTGGTCTTAAAGTATTGCACAAATTGAAAAGCTGACCTGCTGGTGGTGCTAGAGGAAAAGTCAGGGGATCACCAGAGTCATTAGGCTTCACCCTCTGGAAACTACTGTGACCTTGCTGATTTGCTTGTCATTCTGACGTCAGGACACAGTGAACACAAAGCTACAGCTACAGCACTTTCCCCTCCCATCTTTAATCTGACAGCCTTCCCGTTTGCTAACACAACACTTAAAAGAGCATAAACGTCTTCTATCTCTTCCTCCTGTGATCTGTCCATCCGTCCTGTCAGGGGAAGTGTGGGTAGTGCCCTGCCTTCACCCCCCAGCACTTTCTACTTCCTGTTCTGCTTCCTGTCCAGCCGAGCAGTGAGGCGTGATAGAGAATAGCCTTAAATCCAGAAGAGCCAAGAGATTTGTGTGAAAATACACCTGACTAATATTGATAGTTGTGCCCGCTCTATTCATTAGACCCGTTAAGAAAGGCGAGGTTCTCCAACAGCTCTTATTGTGCTGTGGCTATTTGTAGATTGATTTGTTGAAGAAGTCCCGCACACTGTCCATTACGCATGCAAATTCTCTGTTCTTCTCTCTGCAAATATTTCACAACGTTTCGCTCACACAGACCTTCCTCATGTTCACCTGAGGAAGGTCTGTGTGACCGAAACGTTCTTCAACAAGTGTTGCTGTTAACCTTTGCATTTTCAGACGCACCTGCCCCAGAAAAGAGGTGTGCAAAAGCGCTTTTGAATCGAATATTTGCAGAATGATGCAATCCATCACTCACAATCGCTTCATCAGGATATAAACGAAACCAGTGGAAAGACAATGTTTCGACAGGGGGCGCTGCACAGTACACCCCACCCTGTGAAAACAAACTGCTGAGCCTAAATCATCATCATCAGCTGATGTTGTCATTTAAGCTCCAGGGAAAGAAGTGACCGTGTCACTGTAGCAACAAGCTAACGACCAGATGTCCTCACTGGGAGGGAAACCAAAACATATTCACACATATCCAGTACAAATACTCATATATAAGGTTAAAAACACATAGAAACATACACACTCCTGATGGGAACTAAAACTCGTCATTTTCTCACACACTCACACTCTCACACACACACACACACACACACACACACACACACACACACACACACACACACACACACACACACACACACACACACACACACACACACACACACACACTCTCACACACACACACACACACACACACACACACACACACACACTCACACACACACACACACACACTCACACTCTCACACACACACACACACACACACACACACACACACACACACACACACACACACACAGACACACACACACACACAGAGAGCAGGAAACCAGAATGCACAGTCTTTCCTGTCAGCAGACATTTGAACTGGAAACAATCACACCAGAGCCTCACTACTGGGACGAACTGGTTCATAAACAAGGTCTTCCTTTGTATAACGTGTTGCTCAGAGAAACAACAGGGCTTGACATTAACTTTTTGAGGCACTTGTCCTTTGGACAAGTACATTTACGTTTCACTTGTCCATGCACAAAAGTCACTTGTCCGGGTAAAGATTTATCATTTTATAAAAAAGAAATTATTAGCATCACTAATGACATTGGCTAACTCAATTTTGGAAGGCTATCCTCAGAATTTGCAAGTTAGCTTAACTTATACTATATCTAAAATAATTTTGTAGACATAACAATGGATTTTGCCACTAAATGTTGGTGTTGAAGGTCCCATAGCATGAAAATGTCACTTTATGAGTTTTTTTTTACCATTAATATGCGTTCACCCAGCCTGCCTATGGTCCCCCAGTGGCTAGAAATGGCGATAGGTGTAAACCGAGCCCTGGGTGTCCTGCTCTGCCTTTGAGAAAATGAAAGCTCAGATGGGCCGATCTGGAAACTTGCTCCTAATGAGGTCATAAGGAGCAAGGTTACCTCCCCTTTCTCTGCTTTGCCCACCCAGAGAATTTGGCCCGCCCATGAGAGAGAGAGAGAGAGAGAGAGAGAGAGACATTGTGAAAGCTCATTGTGGGACTGGCTCTAGTGGCTGTAATTCTGCACCAAGGCTGAATTTCGGGAAAGAGACTTCAGATACAGTATTAGGGGACCACTAAGGTCTATATAAAAGAGACTTCAGATACAGTATTAGGGGACCACTAAGGTCTATATAAAAGAGACTTCAGATACAGTATTAGGGGACCACTAAGGTCTATATAAAAGAGACTTCAGATACAGTATTAGGGGACCACTAAGGTCTATATAAAAGAGACTTCAGATACAGTATTAGGGGACCACTAAGGCCTATATAAAAGCATCCAAAGAGCACCATGTCATAGGAACTTTAACTTTTTTTTTTTCTTCTACAATTTCACTTTCTACCCAGCAGAGGCTGATTTACCAAGGGATTTAAAAGGTGTAGCTACTTTACAGTTCAATATTAGCTGATATTTAACTACGTACATTTAACCGATACAAATGCTGCTAATGCTTGCTAGGTATACAGCTGCCGAAGCTAGCTAGCTAACGTCATTTACTTGTCAGCCAAGTTGGGTTCAGACGCCGCAGAACATTACTCCTCCTTCATAACGCACCCAGTCGAATTCATCTCTCCAGCTGTTATACTGTTTACTAATCTGATATCATTTTAAAAGGCTAACTGAGAAAACATTGGAGAACCCTTTTGCAGTTATGTAAGCACATAATGTAATCTGAAAACTGCTGCCCTGGTTAAAAAAACAATGCAACTGATCTCAGCTGGTATTCTGTCTTTAATGGAGTGGAATGGACATTTCTAAGTGACCCCAAACGTGTGACGGGTAGCGTATGTATGTATACTTTTTATTCTAAGATGATCTTTTCTAGGCATTTTTACTTTGATTGGACAGTTGATGTAGAGACATTCAGGTAACAGGAGGAGGAGGATATGACACATTTTACAAAAAAGTACCACGCTGATATTTAAGTGCGGATGTTGCAGTTATGCGATGCGTGTCTTAACCACCGGAACGCCCCGTGTGATTTTATAATTTGGCCTCACAAGATGCATACTTCTGATATTGATCGAATACCAGTAGTCATGACAACAAAGATCTATTTGCTGGTGTTAGTGTCATGAACGACAGCCTTGAAGTTGCTCGATGGTATTTTAAGCCCCCAACGTCTCCTTCCAGGCAGCGCTGCGATTGTTGACTTCAAGGCACCTTAACCCTAACGTTAACCTTAACCATTGCCTAATCGACTTCAAGGCAGCGCTGCGACCGTTGACTTCAAGGCACCTAACCCTAACCTTAACCCTAACCATTGCCTAATCGACTTCAAGGCACCTAACCCTAACCTTAACCATTGTCTAATCCTAGTGCCGAGACAGTGGGGGCTTAAAACACAGATAAACCTTGAAGTCTGATGAAGTGTCTGTCACAAAGGCTGTGTGAAAGATTGACTCATTCTTCAACTGATAATGGTGATACTAATATAATAAAGTTTATTTTGAAAAAAGGTCGGATTTGGATATAATTAATAATTTATGAAGCACAATTGAGGGGGAATAGAAATGTAAAAACACTACTACTAGATGACTGATATTTATAAAAGCAAAAACAAACATTTTCCCCAGGTTGCACCCAAATATCTTATTGTTTCATCACTGTAATTGAGTAAACTGCTCTTTAATGCAGGAGTACCTTGAGGAAGATCTTGGTCTTTCCCATCTGCCAGTCATCGTCTCTGCCGAGCACCGCCTCGGCAATCCTCTGACAGGTTCCCCTCAGGTCCTCCTGATCGGCGACAGACACAACAACAGAACCAAAGAGAGATCAGTATGTGGTGGGTGGAAACATTTACTTGTACACACACACAATTCAACTGGGGACATGGCTTTTGTCCCAAATTGGACAAGCTATCCTCAAATAACTGTTCTTTTTAGTCTGAAACGTTTTCACAAAGGTAGCCTAAGTCAGGAACACACACACACACACACACACACACACACACACACACACACACACACACACACACACACACACACACACACACACACACACACAAAGATAGTGCATTTCACTATCTTTGTGGGGACCCGTCATTGACATAATGCATTCCCTAGCCCCTTACCCTAACCTTAACCATCACAACTAAATGCCTAACCTTAACCCTTACCCTCACCCTAACCATAACCTAATTCTAACCCTAATCCTAAAACCAAGTCTTAACCCTCAAACAGCCCTTTAAAGTTGTGGGGTCCAGCATTTTGGGCCCCACAAGGCTGTCCGGTCCCCACAAGTATACTTTATTCCCGGTTTTTGAACCCCATGAATATAGTTAGACAAGAACACGCACGCACGCACGCACGCACACGCACACACACACACACACACACACACACACACACACACACACACACACACACACACACACACGCACGCACGCACGCACACACACACACACACACACACACACACACACACACAGTTCCACTCTACCTGTTTGTACGCCGGTTTGACTCCAGGCATGAGCACCCGGTAGCGGTCGACAAACTCCACAAAGGTGTAGCGGATGGGATATCCTGCGCGGCGGATTCGAATGGTCTCCATCATACCCGAGTACCTCAGCTGACGCACGCACAGCTCCCTGTCAAACAACTACAGACACACACACTGTGACAGGAAGGGGGAGTTTACTGACCTCCAAAGTCAGGTGATACTCCAGGGGTTGTCTCAAAATGGAAGGGACTACAGATGAAAATTTGCTTTTTTTCCCCCCAACTCTGCCACATTTACATTTTGAGTTGTGTAAACAAAAAATGTCAATTGATGTGCATTGTCCCTTTTAAATATACAAATAAATAAATTTTAAAAAACACACACAGCTTCGCCTGATAAAGGCTAAAAGTCATCATCTCAAACTCCTTGTTAGAGATGTTTAAATTAAAAGTCAGAAGTAGGGCTGCAAGATATGAGATAAACATGCAATATGCAAAAACATTGTTGAATATTGCGACAACGATATTACATGGGATAAATATATATTAAAGTGTACTCAGTTGCTGCTTTCAGTATTCTGCACAAATACAAACTTGTTGAATTAAAAAGCTGAAAGAAAACATTATTTTTATTAAACAAATTGAACGATGAACTAAACACAAAAAGGCACCATTAAAAGAAGAATGATAGTTACATTTTAAAGAGCAGTTTTATCTAGGGGTGTGCAAAGATATCGATTCACATTCGTATCGCGATTCAAGCTCTACCGATTCAAAATCGATTCATATTTTTTTTTATTTAAAAATATAAAATATTTTGAATATTATATTTTTTATTATTGTACGTCTACTGCGATCACATGGGAAAAGTGACTACCGTATTTTCCGGACTATAAGTCGCACTTTTTTTCATACTTTGGCTGGTCCTGCGACTTATAGTCAGGTGCGACTTATATATCAAAATATATATAATTTAACATGTTTTTAAATGTTATTTAATACTGAAAACATTACCATCTACAGCCGCGAGAGGCGCTCTAGGCTTGTGACAACTATATGCTGCTCCTAAAGACAACTGAGAAAGAAAAGAAAATCTTATTCTGCAGATTACAAACTGCAGGTAGTAAAATACGCAGCCGAAAACGGTAATCGAGCAGCACAAAGAAAGTTTGGAGTGAGAGAGAAACTTGCGAGGGACTGGCGAAAAGGTGACTCTTACTGCAATGAAGACAACAAAGAAAGCTAATCGGCTAATCGCGGGCTGAAAGCAAGATGGCCAGAGCTGGAGGAACGAGTCGACAGATGGGTGCTTGAACAGCGTCCTGCTGGGAGAGGCTCGTCAACGCTGCAGTTACGTCTCCACGCCCTGGTAGTTGTTCTGTGTGCTACTGTGTAGTTGAATAACTGTTAATGTGTTACGTTAACATACCGAACACCTACCGTATGCAGCCCCTTGTTCTGTGTGCTGTTGTGTAGTTGAATAACTTGCCTTTCCTGTTCTTGGTCTTGGATATTGTGAAATAAATTTCTAAATAAATGCGACTTATAGTCCAATGCGACTTATATATGTTTTTTTCCTCTTCATGACGCATTTTTTGACTGATGCGACTTATACTCCGGAGCGACTTATAGTCCGGAAAATACGGTACATTTACATACTGTGAATACTTGGGGCGACCTCTAGCTCAGTGGTTCCCAACCTTTTTTCCTTGGCGCCCCCCCTACTTATGTCTAAGAAAAGCTGAGCCCCCCCTCCGAAACCGAAGTTGAGGTAACTTTCCCTTACTTTCTTTTTTGACACAGAGGAGTTATCAGCACTTTTACGTTTCTCCGCCATGTTTCGTTCATAAAATAGTGATGCCGTGGCGGCAGGAAAAACGAGGATGATAGCAGCTAGGAGCTAGCAGCTAGCAGCTGACCTGATGACAGCAGGGTCCCAGGTTAAGAGGTCCCGGAGGTTGTTTTTTTTTACCTCAACCTCAAACCAGATAAAGACTCGCGCCCCCCCTGTGATCTTTGCCGCCCCCCTTAGGGGTCCCCGGACCCCAGGTTGGGAACCACTGCTCTAGCTCACCCAGTAAGAGCGTGTGCCCCATGTTGGCTGAGTCCTGCAGCGGCGCAGGTTCGAGTCGGACCTGCTGCCCTTTGCTGCGTGTCATCCCCCATCTCTCTCCCCCTTTCATGCCTATCCACTTGTCTCTATGTAATAAAGGGAAAAGCCCCAAAAAATAATCTTTAAAAAAACATACTGTGAATAGTTTTTTTAATCGAAAATCGATTTTGAATCGAATCTTGAGCCGATATCGAATCGTGACATTTTCTGAATCGTGCACCTCTAGTTTTATACTTTCTTTCAAGTTATTTCAAACTATCCCTCAGTGTCTTTCGCGATAGTTAATACTGCACTGACGTCAACTAAACTATTTACTGTTCACCGCTAGTCAGAACTTGTAAGTTATTCTGAATGACTGGGTGTAACTTCCTTTATTTTTCATTTTTAATATTTATTGTCATGTGTCTTTGTACTGATTGACTTGGAAGGTCTTCACACGTTTTGATAAAGCTGAACAACATGATCAACAGACTCCACGGGGGTTTTAAAGGTGCTGTAGGTAGGATTGTGAAGATCCAGGACTTAGCCAAACAATTTGAACATCAACAACTTCTCAGTCCCTCCCCCCTTTCTGCTAAAGCCCAAAACGGTCTCATAAGCCCCTCCCCCCACAAGGGAGAATGAATGTGTGTGCATCTGAACAGTTAGACACACACCCTGGCCCTGATTGGTGCATCTGAACAGGGAGCTGTGGATTTTTAAATCTCACTACAGGCTGTAGGTGGTGCCAGAGGAGCTGGATTTTTTTAAATGACCTGCTTCCTGTAGTTCTACTGGAACATAGGGTCAGTTTCAGCAAATATGACAGAAAGTTAGTTTTATAAGTCTTACCTACTGCACCTTTAATGCCTGTTTCAACTGAATTTGTAGTTTGTTGACAGAAGAAGGCAGAACAGTGTTCACAGAAGTTATTGGTGAGAAATATTGTTTGTGGATGCGCATTTGTCTATTATTTAACACCATTTATTTCATTGTTTATTTAGATAGGGACAGTGCATATTAATGGACATCAGTACAAGTACACAATGTAAATATGAGTTAGCACCATTGCTAATGTTCATCTATTGTCCCTAGGCAGATACATAAAAAGAGAAAACATAAACACAGTAACAAGCATGCAACACCCTCATAGTTTGAGAGGCAAGACAAACACTGACAACAACAGTCCAGACCAAATACAACAGAACATGTGACTTTCACACATAGTGAAATGTGTGAAGCAGTTAAAAGTGAGTGCAGCTTTGGTTTTCTAGAAGCCAGAATTTTAAATGAGTTTTAAAATTGATGCACGTGGGACGGTCCCTTATTGTGTGGGGGGAAACAGGCTATTCCAATATTTATTTCCCTTTACTGACAAAACAGTTTGTCCAAATGTGGTGCGCCTAAAGACACACCAACCCAACAGCCGACCGTCGGCAGAAAAGCCAGTCGGACTGATCAGTCGGCTCCCCGAGGTCCAAAAAGTGCCTCAGAACACACTGAAGAGACGCCGACTTGAGCGTACGTTCTGCGCGTGCATGAGATGTAATACGTCTCCATAACAGCAGGCAGCGCTAATCTGTATTGTCGCCCAAAAAATGAAAACCGGCAGCTGATTGGATGAACGCGTCACGTGGGTCTGGCTGCTCCCGCATTTTTCAACCGGGCATAATGTCGGCTTCGTTCAGAATACAATCTCATATTGTACTAAAATAGTTCACCGAAACGTGTTTCTGGAAATATTTTAAGCGAGAAATAGGCCGTGCGGTTGCTGAATCTGTCTTCATTTCAGATCGACAAAAGGCCAGTTTAAAAGATTTTCGTCAGATTTTGAGAGGTGTTCGTGACGCTCATCCCGCTCATCATTTCCGGGCTAGCTCTCCACCAATCAGATTGGTCGTTGAGTCCGACTGCCTGCCCTCCGACCCAGCAAGTCAGGTCGGCCAAAATGAAGGCCAACATGTTGTGACGGCTCCTCCGACGGACGACGGCACGGAACACACCGAACAGACTCGAGTCACCGACCTCGCCAGACGGTCCGACGGCCGATAATCGGGTTGGTGTGTCAGCGCCTTAAAAGGTATGACACAGTCCCCTTTGGCGGAGGCCCTAGTACCACCACACCACTCTCAAGTCATTCAGTGGGGGAGGGGCACGCTGATGTATGTACAGCCTTACCCCTTCAACCTTTCAACGTTTTTGACGCCTTTTTTTCACCGTTTGATTTTTCTTTTTCCAACATTTTAAATTTTAAAATTTTTCTTCTACACATTTTCAGCGCTTATTTCCACGTCCAATATTTTCTGATATAAAACAAAAATTTAAAACGGGTCAATGTGACCCGAAGTCAACACAAGCAGGCATTTGATTAATCAAAGAGAAAAGTCTGAAAGGTAAAACATATCCAAACCGGACAGTATTTATTCCAATAGTGTATTTTTCTCATTTTTTAACGTAAAAATAAAAAGCATGTTAAACTTTTATTTGTCTTTATTCTTTTTTTGTCATTTATTTGTATTTATTCTGTAATATTATAATAACTGACAACCTCCCCCAGCTACAAATAACTTATAAATAAAACGTTTGAGTAGACACTGCTGCCTCTTACTAATTTTGCACAGATTTTCAATTTTAAATGAATACCACTAACTTAAACAATATGGAAGAAAATTGGCTCCCCTGCCACCCGCACCTGAGTTCTGTTGTTCTTATATTAAAAGTTTAAAACGGTAAAGCAATGTAATATACTTAATATGTCATACAATTGT
This sequence comes from Sander lucioperca, assembly GCF_008315115.2. Taxonomy (NCBI): domain Eukaryota; kingdom Metazoa; phylum Chordata; class Actinopteri; order Perciformes; family Percidae; genus Sander; species Sander lucioperca. The sequence goes on from NC_050177.1 coordinate 222,236, forward strand.
AAAATTCAATATGCTTTTCCAATAAAAGATAAATAAAAAAAAAAAAAAAAAAAAAAAAAAAAACGTTTGACTTTATCTTGTGCAGCCTTGTAAATTAATATAAATATATTTTCCTACATTTTGTGACACTGCAGCCTGAATTACAAACAGATTAACCATCTACAGTATCTGCAATTTAACAGGACGACATTTAACATGTGGAGGAAATAATTTTAAAAAAACACCTGACGAAAAACAGCTTTAACACAAACGTGTTCAAGCGTTTGCCTCGAAATATGAATTAATAACAGACACGTCTACCTGCTTTATAACTGCTGCATTCAACCTAACGTGACCCTCCTCTAAAGTGGAGTTGTCACTGTGCATAAAGTTTATTAGTGTTTACATTATTTTGTCTTCCCTACATAATTTCTAGCATCATTTTTAACACAATTACGAAGTGAACTTGCTGAGAAACGTTTTGCTGGCCAGCGGCTGCAGACAGTCGACTGGTAACCAACCAAGTGGTTTTATTTCTTTTGCACTGCTTGTCAACTTAATCAATATGACATTATAACAACGACTTCCCCATCCCTCATGTTCCGTTAGTATTCAGAGGGCGGACACTCACCATGGGTTTCTTGTATTCATTGGGTTTGATGCAGCGAACGAAGAAAGGCTGACAGACGCTCAGAGTTCTCATCAGCAGCTCCAGAGATCTTTTAAACTGGCTGCTCAGAGTGGGCGAACGCTTCCTGGTCTCCGCCCCCTGAACACACACACACACACACACACACACACACACACACACACACACACACACACACACGCACACACACACACACACACACGCACACACACACACACACACACACAGACACACACACACACACACACAGACACACACACACACAGACACACACACACACACACACAGACACAGACACACACACACACACACACACACAGACACACAGACAGACAGACACACACACACACAGACACAGACACACACACACACAGACACACACACACACACACACACAGACACACAGACAGACAGACACACACACACACACACACACACACACACAGACACACACACACACACACACACAAACAGACACACACACAGACACACACAGACACACACACACACACACACACACACACAGACACACACACACACAGACACACACACACACAGACACACACACACACACACACACACACACACACACACAGACACACACACACACACACACACACACACAGACACACACACACACACACACACACACACAGACAGACACACACACAAACAGACACACACACACACACACACACACAGACACACACAGACACACACACACACACACACACACACACACACACACACACAGACACACACACACACACACAGACACACACACACACAGTGAGACAGCGTAGAAAGTGTCACAGTCAGAAACAATGAGGACTCCTTTCTCTCTTCCTGAGCTCTGACACTAACCGTTTCCCTCTTTCTGTCTCTAAATAGAAAAGTCTCTGTCTCGCTGACATCGCAGGTTCACAGATAAATGCCAAGCTATGTCAAGAGGGTGGAGCTGCAATTACTGGACGATTAATCAATTCCCCAGTAACGATTCTTAATCCAACAACTACAAACATAAGCTGGTTACAACTTCTCAAATGTGAGGATTTGATGGGTTTTTTTTTCCCCAAAGATGACAGTGAGCTGAATATGTTTGCAACAAGCTCTTACAAACTAAACTGAACGATTGATTAATCCAGGATATAACGGGCAGAATAATCAATAATCAAAATAAATGAGTTGCAGCCAGCAGTGATGTAAAAGTACTAATACCACACTGTGAAAATACTACAGTACAAGTCCTGCATTCAAAACCTTACTTACATAAAGCATTGAGTATTATCAGCTAAATGTAAAAGTGTTTTCCTGTTATATCTGATGTTTCTGGATTAATATCCCTGCTGCATTAATGTGTATGTTGCATTTTACTGCTGTAGGTGTTTAAGGTTGTGCTCATTTTAACTCCTTTATATACTGTTGGGTAGTTTAATCTGCAGCAATGCATCATATTCTATAAGATCATCATATGTTGGTCAACTGTGATTCAACTTTTCATGGTGTCAGAAAAACAGGATGTATTTTCCAGCTGATTAAAGGCTTTTAAAAGACTTTATTTTAAGAAGGAGGAGAGGTTTCTCAACACGTAAAGGAAGACTTCATCCTTCAGTTGATCACAAACATTCATCATCAACACATCTGGAGATACGTGGTTTTCACTGGACAGGAAGGGGAGGAAACACTGTAACTACAGCTGTCAGACAAATTCAGTGGAGTAGAAACTACAATATTTACCTCTGAGATGTAGTGGAGTAACGTTACAAGTATAAAGTAGCATTAAAAAATGGAAATACTCTTGTAAAGTACAAGTACCTCGACATATTTGAGTAGCTACAAATATACTTTGTTACAGTCCACCAGAGCAGCTGCTAATTTAACATGATTTACCATCTTTCTTTATCCAAAATATCTGCTATGGGAGACCAAATATCATCAGCAGGTTCAAGAAGACATTGTAGAATTTAAATCACATTGTTAAAGTTTAAACGTTTAAGAAAAATACATTGAACTTTTAGGAAATCTGCTGATCTTACCGAGAAGTGTAGCTAATCTTCTCTCAGCTGCTCTCAGCACAACGATAACCTCGCGACGTGCTTAGCTTAGTTTAGCTTAGCTTAGCTTAGCACAAACACTGACAGGGTAAACAGCTAGCCTTGCTCCATCAAAGCTGTATTTTACACGCTAAAAACACAAGCAATTTGGTTTAGTGAGTACCGTAGTTAACTTGAGTTCTGAAGCTATTTACGCCAGAAACCCGCTAGCTTGCTCCCTAAAACCTCTCCTCAAAGTTCAAGGTGCTGTTGTTAACATTTCATCTGATTCTGTTACCGGGGTAACTTAGCTCGCCTTAACCGTGACCTAACTTTGGCTAACGTTAAAGGGAATTTGTTAACTAGCTAGCTAGCTAGCTAGATATCTACCCAGCTAACTAACTAACTAACTAACTAACATTGTAAACAAACATCAAGTCTACAGCGTGATTAGAGTAGCTCAACCAAGTTAGCAAACTTATTAAACCGCCGCAGTTTGCCGATTGTTTTATTTTGAAAGATGTCGCCGGAAATGTTTGTATGTTTTTGTGTCTGTCTTTACACTAGATAAGCTGACGGAAACGTGTTTACTGCCCTCCAGTGGTCACTGTGAGGAACTGCAACGCAATAAATTCCTGTTGTTGTTGTTGTTGTTGTTGTTGTTGTTGTTGTTAATATTAACAAAGTGCCCAAGTCACTGTTAGTGTAATTATTACAAGTAACACATGTATTAGTAAAATACGTATTTAAAAAGCTGTCTGGAGATTATACTACAATCACGAGTACATACTGCCCTCTTGTGATCAAAGTAAAGAAGTGCATCAATGTGATACGTCAAGTTAGATACGCTAACGTGACAACATTACTCACACTTCCGGTTAGTGCCTTCAAAACAAAACAGTCAGAAATGATCATGTAATTATTCTCTTGTAGCGAACTGATAAATCATTTTCATATCGTAATTTATTTTTCGTATTCGCAGTTTGAAAGAATTTAACTTTCAAATTTTGAAAATGTCCGAGTTTTTGAGGTGAAAATATTTTATGATTAAGTTAAAATGTCTGCCAGACAATTTTCGAGGTAAGTTTCCTGCTTGTTGGTTGTTTATGTTTGTTGGCACTATGTCCGTCTTGCTTATTATCGGTATGAAAAAGACAGGTGTCCTCATACTTATTCTTTGAAACATAAAAAACTATTGTTATTCACGTTTTCACACCGTTGCAGTTGTCATTGTAACCGGGGTAATCAACGGTCGACTGCTGACATAAAAAAAGGCTAAAACTAACGTTACAGCTCGACTCTGTTTATTTATGTAAATTAATCGTGGCTCTTGTATTACTACATTTTCACGGTTTCAGACCGACATTTTAATATAAAACGATCAATCGTCTAGCTCCAAAAGATAACAAACACAATCATTTAATCATTCATTACGGTTTGTTTCAGTACGGTCACGGGTTTAGTTTGAAAGGACTGACCGGAAGTGTTATCCTTGTTAACATGTCTAACTTTACAGATCACATTGCTGTAGTTACTCACTGTGGCCACTAGAGGGCAGTAAACACTCATGATTTTAAGGTGAGCTCCACGCCTGAAAACTGTTGACACAGTTTTTACCAGTCCTTCCAAAAAAATGGGGAGTTTTTTTGTGATTGTTGCGGGAAACAAATTCTTGGTTATGCGGCACGTTTTCTTAAAAAATGCGATGGAATATGCGGGATATTTATGCAATTTTATGCGGAACTTGCAAAAACTGCGGTTTCATCGTGGCTTCATCGCGGGGTTTGCAGCTTTTCGATGATGTTCACGTCGCGTAATTACGTCACTTCATAACGTTCCCATGGCAACAGGGGAAAATGGCTGCTCTTGTGTGAAGTAAACGCAACATTTTTCAACTTTCTGCTAAAATATATGTGTGACTTTTTTGCAACGAAAATGCGGGGATTATGAAATCATGCAAGCCCCGCATATGTTGCGCGGAAATCGGCAATTTATGCGGCGAAAGTGCGGCGTATTTGAAAAAATGCGTCCCCCGCATAAATATGCAGACTTTGGCTGATTATGCATTGAATTATGAGATCACATAATCACGTTTTTCTGGAGGGACTGGTTTAACAATAATGACGCTACTGGAGTTACTTTAAATTCTTACACTAATAACAATAATACTAATAATAATTATTATTATTACAGTTGGGGTGGCAGTAGCTCTGTAGGGAGGTTGGGTTGGGAACCGGTGGGTCGCTGGTTCAAGTCCCCATACGGACCAAAGTATGGTGGTGGACTGGTAGCTGGAGAGGTGCCAGTTCACCTCCTGGACCATGCCAAGGTGCTCTTGAGCAAGGCACCGAACCCCCAACTGCTCGGGGCGCCTGTCCATCAACAGCTGCAGCCCCCTCCCTCTGACGTCTCTCCATTAGTGCGTGTAGAGGTCCTGAGCATGTGTGTGTGTGTCAGGCCTGTGTGTAGTGTGTATTAACAACATAGTGAAAACACTGTAATTTCCTTTGTGGGATTAATGAAGTCGAAATTATTATTATTATGTATAATAATAATAATTAGGTGTACATATTTTTGTTTATGATGAAATTATCCACAGAATTG
>NC_050177.1:232500-257500 GCF_008315115.2 Sander lucioperca
ATAGGGATTTTTAGTTTTTTAGTTAGTTACTTGGAGGAATTGTGCAGTAATGACAGATTCACACATTTTTCTTTTGTTTACAGTAAATAAATAATTACAAATCTTAAAACTTTGCATTCATTTGATTCCCAATCAAGATCCACTGGTAAAAAATGTTTCCATTGTTAATATGTACTTAAAAACTGTTCTGAAATGCAAAATAATTGAATTTTAATCATGTGATAAAAATATGCGATTAATCGCGATTAACTATAGAACTTCAGCGATTAATCGCGATTAAAAAAATTAATCGTTTGACAGCCCTAATATATATATATATATATATATATATATATATAGTATTAGTAGTGTTGTTGGCATTGACTGTTGTGAGTTACAGATGGCCGAAAAAAATAAACTAAACTAAACTAAACCTTTGAGGGACGGCGACCCTCCCCACCATCTGAGCGTACGTACCCTGGGGAACTTGCTCTCCTCGTCGATGAGCGAGATGATGTTCATGGGTTTGATGGCGATCATGTCCAGAGCGTCCTGGTTGTCGGTGAACTCGATGTGCTGCCAGTTGATGTTCTCCAGGTTGTACTCCTCCTGCTCCAGCTTGAAGACGTGACGGACGAAGAACTGCTGCAGGTTCTCGTTGGCAAAGTTGATGCACAGCTGCTCAAAGCTGCAGGCCGGACGGCGAGAAGTGACAAGAAAATGATGACAAAAGAACTTCACTCTCAGTTGCTCTTCAAGTAAAGTGACAAGAAGGTGAAAGGAAGACATTTAACATGACATATACTGAAATTAGGAGAGGCCAGTATGACAAACAGCTTCATTTCAAGTTGATACACAGATAGATATACAGTATATGTACAGAAAACAGAAGAAATCTGATAATAGGACATTCAAAATCAATGCATACTGTCAGGGTGACTGTGATTAATCCTATAAAACTCTATTATTATGAAAATAAAATGTTGAAATAAAATTATATAATAACGAGTTGAGTTTTAATCATTTCCTTAATTTATATATTTTATATAATTTATTCATGTTTATTCAAGTATACCTGCGCTGGGCTTTGCCTCTGAAGTCTCTGCACTTTGCTCTGTGATCTACACACACATACCTTAACGCTGATCACGTGTAGGCAGCTTTAGGGAACGTCTCAGGGAAATGAATGCAAGTCTATGACCCTGTTTACACTTCTTTTTAAAACGTGTTTCGGTGATCCGAACACAAGTAGACAGCCGAGATACGTCGCCGTTCACACCTGTGTCTATCACGTCTCTCCAGCTGGTCACTTGTGTTCAGATTTCGTTGCTGCCCCCGTCACTTTGGCTAGAAGGCCAAAGGGCCCATCCACACTCTCGCCTGTCGTTAGCCGTTGTGTCAGTGGAGATATCGCTTTCAGCAGAATCCAACACATCTCCTTCCATCATGCTAAATGATAGACGGTCACGCAACACTTCATCCACCTCGTCATAAAATAGGCAAATAGGCAAGCTTTCACCAAAACAACCACCACGTCCTGCATTGATGACAGATTTTCCTGGTAGGCATCAGGACGAATTAGAGCTTATACTACAAAAGATGTGTCAAATACATCCCAAAGTTGTTTGAGTAATCAGATTACAATGTGTCTTGGTGGTCATTACACTGTCTTGCATTTAGCGCTGTCCAATTGGGATCCCATCCAAGACAGGGTCTATGCAATTTCCCCAAAAGTGACCTGAGTTAACATAGGTGTGTGTGTGTGTGTGTGTGTGTGTGTGTGTGTGTGTGTGTGTGTGTGTGTGTGTGTATACCTGTTGACAGTGAAGTTCTCAAAGCCGAAGATGTCCAGCAGTCCGATGGAGCGTCTCAAAGCTTTGAGCTGTGAGGACGCAGGCTTGTAAATGGCCGCATTGATCTTCTCCACGATCCACACGAACAAACGGCCATAAATTCCCTATACACACACACACACACACACACACACACACACACACACACACACACACACACACACACTTGTCTTGTCTACTTTACTGCCAATGGTTTCACACTATTCCACTGCTCTACAGGTGGCAATAACACACTCAGAAAAACAACAATACGCCAGCAAAGGCAGGGAGAAGAAGACTGACAGCTAATAAACATGGGTGTAAACAAAGTAGGATTTCAAATACCTTAAATATTAGCTTTGCAAATGTTTTATGAGGAAGGAAATACATCCAACACGTGTTAGACCTCAAGGATACAGGCAAAGTGTTTTGGTGAACACACTGACTGTTGATAGAACTTGTGTTTATACGATAAAATGGGATTACTTTATCTAGGGACATTATTGTGCAGCAGTTGCAGTATAAAGAGTGCACATATATAGAGTGCAAATAAACAAAATATAAACAATAAAGATCATCTATAAGGTGCAAAACCAAAATGTCAGAAATGTAAACAGGTTAATGGTTAGATGTTTACAAGAAAACTCCACAGTGCACCTTTAACTTCCTTAATGGATCTTAGTTTTTGGCTCATTTTTAAGGCCATACATGACAATGGGCTATAAATAAAATGATTAATATAAGACTGTTTTAATAATTAAGTGCTGCACCTTAACGAAAGCGTCCCGTACATCCCGAGCTTGTTCCATGCTGAGTGGGGTGGAGACGGTCTCTCCTCTGGTGATCAGAGTTCGGCTGGTCAGACAGTTCATCAGATCCTTACCATCCACCTAAACACACACACACACACACACACACACACACACACACACACACACACACACACACACACACACACACACACACACACACACACTGACTGTTAGCTAAAAGTAGGCATGTCCTGATTTTATGTGATTGGTTATTTTTGTTCCAGATCTTAAGCAAAGTCCTTTTGTGAGTCTGACCATTGTTTATTTTATTTCATAATATAAAAAGAATAACCTGCACTCCTATAATCTCCTATAATAATATTTTGCATTATGCCCGACAGTATTTAGTATAATAGATGTGAAGAGGAGCAGCAGCGTGGGTCGTCTGTGGCAGAGAGCTTCGGACAAGATTTAGACACACTCTCTTCTATGGGTCTATGTAATTTCCCCAAAAGTGACCTAAGTTAACATAGGTGTGTGTGTGTGTGTGTGTGTGTGTGTGTGTGTGTGTGTGTGTGTGTGTGTGTTTGTTTCACCTCCAGCAGTGTAGCAGCAGTGGTAAGGTGAGGGCTGCGGACAACCTCGCAGGCATCCAGGTTGTCGTAGGTACGAGCTGCAGGGTCAAAGGGCAACATGGTTAGAATATATATATATATATATATATATATATATATATATATATATATATATATATATATATATATATATATATATATATATATATATACACAGTATATATAAGTCTTTGCTGGACCTTTTTAGCAGCAGCATCAACATGGGATTGGAAACACAGTTTGTTGTCAAGAACAATACCCAAATATGTAGAGTTATCCACTAGGTCAATGTTAACACCTTTTATAACAGTTGGCAGTAGGCTTTCAGATAATCGTCTTTACTATTAAATGTTTTGACTGATGTGCCGTTCCATCGCTTTTTAGGACAATATTAACTGTAAATTAAAATATAGATTAATTTATTTGTTTTAAATCTATCATTTAAGACCTTTTTTGGGCCCTGAATAGTATATAAAAGTAAAAGTTTACAGACAGACTATAAACAAGCACAGCTGCAGTGTAACTGAACACAGAGGAAGAAACCCGAACTGTGAACATACCAGAAGAGGCAACAAACTAATAAATTGTGTGTTGTTAATTGTAATTCTTTTGACTTTACCTTCATATCTGAGGTTTCCCATGTGTAATATAGCAGCCAGCAGTTTAGATATCTCCCAGTACTCTTTGTCTGTGAACATAAGTACCTGCGGAACAGAGCAAAGGATCCTGATTGAAAAAGAACATGTATCACCTTCGTCTTTAAAATACAAGAGCAAGTAAGTTTAATCAGTTAAATAATTTAAGTAGCTACTAACCGATACAAGTACACACACCTGGAGCTAATGTCTCTTTGCTGTACTATAATCAGCTTTTTGTTTTAATCAGTACCTTCATTGCAGAGCGGATGTTGGAGTACTCTTTCATGTCGTCTCGGCCATCACACACTGTGCAGTTACCCTGCAGAGAAGCAGAGAGAGGGACTCAGTTTGGGGTAATCAAGTATTACTAATAATCAAAATCCAGAAAAATGCTAAGTTTTTTTGTGATTGTTGGGGGCAAAAATCCTTGATTATGCGGCACGTTTTCTTAAAAAATGCGATGGAATATGCCGGATATTTATGCAATTTTATGCGATGAAATTGCGGGAACTTGCAAAAATTGCGGGAACTTGCAAAAACTGCGGTTTCATCATGGCTTCATCGCGGGGTTTGCAGCTTTTCGATGATATTCACGTCGCGTAATTACGTCACTTCATAACGTTCCCATGGCAACAGGGAAAAATGTCAATGTTGAGTTTTTTTTAAGTTACATAGGCTACTTAAATCTACAGTGTGTAGTTTCTGTCTCCCCCATTAGGAATTCTAAGTAATGACAACAAAACTGTTGGCACGTCCACATGATACAAGCCTTCCTTGATTGTCAACCACCCCTCCTCCACGCAGTTGCTAGTAGCCAAGGAGGACACGGAGGATTAAAAAAACACGATGGACTCTTCAGAAGAGGGAATTATCTTCACTTGAGTTTCTGCGTGCGAATGTCGCCGGACGACACGATCTTCTGAACATAGCCATACTGAGACATACAGAGAGAGTTGTGTGGAGCTGATAGTCTTAACTAGCTTTGTAGCAACTCATTTGGCAATGGCTTGAATGTAACGGACGTTCATTAATATCAAAAAGTTACGCACTCAAGCTTTAAGTTAACTTTCTTACGTAATGATCTTAACTAAACCACAATCCTTTACAACACCTAAGTAGTTTTTTTAATTGAACCTAACCAAGTAATGTTCATTTTGTTTTCCCAAACTCCTAGAAAGGGACGCCAATAAGTCCTGACGGCGCTAACAATGACCATAACCATGTAATTAAATGATAACAGGCTTATTAACCTACTACTAGTAGGTGTAGCAGGCCTATATATATATATATATATATATATATATATATATATATATATATATATATATATATATATATATATATATATATATACGATGCTAATAACCACTGACAACGCCCATTCAATGAAGTGATAACATTCAAAATGGGTGTTTTGTCTTTAAACTTGTATTTTAATTTTCTTTTTTTTTAGCTTTTAGATTTCTCAACTTCTTATCACATCTTCTCTGTTTAGTGTTTGAGGGTTGGATTTCCTGTGAAGCTTATTTTTGTGCACTGACTGAGCGGCAGGATGTGCTGACTGAAGTGAACAAGTTGATAACGACATGACAGACAGACACAGCTTACATGAGGATGAAGGTGCCACTTTACTCACCATGGTCAGGTAGGTGTAGTCGGTGGCCTTGCTTAGCCCCAGTTTCTTCTTCTCATCTGCAGTCATGCCCTTCAGCATGCAATAGAAGACGTGGTAGTTCCTCTCATCGTGGGCCTGCAGAGAGAGAGAGAGAGAGAGTGACAGGGAAATATAAATGCAATCACACAATGTGCAGTGAAATGTGTTCTCTGCATTTAACCCGTCCTAACTAATTAGGAGCAGTGGGCAGCCATAGTCTGGCACCAGGGGACAAACTCCAGTTGTCATTCCGGTACCTAAGTCAAGGGCAATGGCAGGAGTTACCTAGCATGCATGTCTTTATGGTGGGAGGAAAATGGACCAACCGGAGGAAAACACACACAAATACGGAGTGAACATGCAAACTCCACACAGAAAGGGCCTGCCCGGACCGGGGTGTAAACCTACGATCGAACCGGGGATCAAACTTTGCAGGGCCTACTTGCTGTGAGGCATCAGTACTAGCTTCTGAGACACCATGCCCTGCATGCAAATACAATGCTCAGACTACGTAAGTAAGGAAAGAAATCCTATGGTGTAACACTGGACACTTGGTTATTTGAACCACTGTAAAACTCCTGAAGAGTTTATAGTTTGAGCAGGTGGACAGGTGTTACCATTTTGTGCCATACCTGTCGACAAACTCTGGATTTCTCCAGCAGGTATTGCTCTATCTTGGCTCCCTCTATGGCTCCTCTCTTGTTGAAATGGATGTCAATGTATTTTCCAAAACGAGACGAGTTGTCGTTGCGGATTGTTTTAGCGTTGCCAAAGGCTGAAAAGAGACACAACAGAAACCAATGATAATGATGTCATATGAATGTGTGTGTGTGTGTGTGTGTGTGTGTGTGTGTGTGTGTGTGTGTGTGTGTGTGTGCGTGTGTGTGTGTGTGTGTGTGTGTGTGTGTTCCTGACTTAGGCTACCTTTGTGAAAACATTTCAGACAAAAAGACCAGTTAGTTGGGGATAGCTTGTCCAATTTGGGGACAAAAGCCATGTTCCCAATTGAAAAAAAGCAGATTTTTGGGTCAGTGGTTACGCTTAGGGTTGCCAGGAAATTAATATAAGTCTATGTACATGTAATGTCCCCAAACGTTAACTAAGTAAACATATGTGTGTGTGAGAATTCCTACCCTCTAGTATAGGGTTGGCCTCCAGGACCTGCTGTTCTATCCAGGAGTGTTGACCACTGATGGCTGCCAGGAATTGAAGGATCAGTTTGGTGCTTTCTGTCTTCCCTGCTCCAGACTCACCACTATCACACACACACACACACACACACACACACACACACACACACACACACACACACACACAATTGTGAAATTCAAAGTTTGACCTGATGATGGTGCTAGATGAAAAGTTAACAGATCACAGAAGCTTGCAAAGACGGTGAACGTCTACACCAAATTGCACAGCAATTAATCTACTAAGTGTCAAGATATTTCACTCTGGACCAAAGAGGTGGGCTGACTGACTTACTGACATGCATCGTGGCTAAAATTAGATCTTTGTCACATATTGGAGATTTAACTTTTATCCGCAGTCTGAGCTCCTTCCTACCTGATGATACAGCACTGGTCGCGGTTGTTCCTCTGCATGTTGAAGTAACAGTTGTCAGCAATGGCAAAGATGTGGGGCGGCATTTCACCAATTTTCTTGTTGGTGTAGAGGCGGATCTGGTCGGCCGTGTAGATGGGCAGCACCTGGTACGGGTTGACGGCCACCAGGATGGAGCCGGTGTACGTCTACACACAGAGGCAAAGGATGAACTGATTTAGGGGTTTTTAAGGCCGATGTGATGCTGAATGATTTGGACTGAAGCTGCTATTTGCTTACAATTTTGAGCCAGTTTGAGCCATTTCATGCAAATGATCAAGACATGCTGGACAGCAGGGGTGGTAGAAGTATTCAGACCCTTTAAGCTTGGGACAAACTTGAAGACTAGCTGAAAAAAAACGTATAACTTTATATAAACCATAAACTGTATTTTGCTGTGTAGAGTAATATTTCAACCTGTTTGTCGAAACAACATGATTTGCATTGAAACATGCTGAAATATTTCTACAACACTAGCACTATTTATGAGAAAATAAAACTCAATTCTTGATAAGAGGGAGATAGTTTTCACTGTAGAATGTATGTATGTAATTTAAAAAGATTCAGCAAAATATACAAAGCAAAACAACATGTATGTCTTAATTAGTGAGGTATAAGTATAAAGTATCATAAAATGGAAAAACTAAAGTAAAGTACAAGTAATGTATTATTATTTTGACCTGAATTTAAAAGCCTACTAGAATAATTCATACAATTCTAGATGTACTGTAGATCAAACTTGTTTCCTGGACCGAGGGCAATCTATCTGCCAACTTTGAGTAGTATGTGCATTTGTTTTTAAATAATTTTATTCTTGGAATGAAAATCCAGTCAAATATAAAATCAAATGCGTGTTAAACAATTCAGATTCTTTCAGCAGCGTCAGGGGGCCGGTGGAGGGTAGATGAGGTGACGGAGGTCTTGTAATTCAGATGGTGAAGGATGACAATGAGAACGTCTCAGAGTTCGCTACGAGAGAACAGACGGCCATGTCGGAAACAAATCAACATGCACGCAGGCTGCAGCACTGAGCTTGGTTACCACTAAGCCTGAGAGAATCAGTCCTACAAAGCATTTAGACTTGTCCTGCAGAAACATGACACTGAAGTCTAGTTTGAAGTCAAAACATACTGTGTTTTTCTACAGTTTATGGCTACACGGTGAGTACATGATACCCCGCCGGCTTTATTTACAAAACGTTGGCCACATTCTGCTTTATGATGTACATGCAAACATTAAAGGAGCTGATGGTATAACATAATGATTGAAAAAAACATTTTGAAACCCATGATTTCCTTATTAATTTAAAGTTTATGAGACAGAATACTGCTAACATGAAACATTCAAACCGTGCAACATACATGCAGCTTACAGAAACAGTTAAATAGGAACGTTTTTGAGGTCATGCAGGTGTTGCATTAAATACATTATGTGCATTATTTTCAGCTGAGGTCTGACTCTCTCCAGCTAGGCTTTATGTGCTAAGAGCTGACTTACCCTGCCACCACAGTTTGTCTAAAGAGGAAACAGGAAAAGGAAGTAAGGAAGAAGGATAGAAAGTAGGACAAGAGAGAGAATAAAGAAGCAAGACATTGAGATGAGAGCAGAAAAACAGCCAACAGCAGACAGCTGTGGTTGGATTTGTGAGATAATGTTGAGAAGTGTTGGTAAAGACCATTCAAGACCTGGATAAAGGTGAAACAAGCGTTAAATCGCAATAGCTGTCACCACATACGCGAATGCATCCACATGTTCATGCATTCACACACACACACACACACACACACACACACACACACACACACACACAACCTCACAAATGTATTTATTCATTATAGGCCACTCTTACTGCCACACGCCCTTTTTTCCAGTTAACATGAACAGCTGATCAGCTGTCCTTTGGCTCATGACCAATCTTTCCACAAATCTTTTTACCATCTTTATTGGCATAATATTAATGAAAAGATTGTTCTTGTCTTGTACTGCCTTCAAATCATGACAGAAAATAGCAGGACAGAGTGTAAAAAGGCAACAAAGTAGGAAATAAAACTCTAATGTGTGAAATTCTTCTCCACATTTGTTACACTTCTAGTGATATGAACTGTATGACTCCCATTTTTATCTGCTATTAACTGGTTGATATAAATGATCCATATGCCTATGATGCACCCAACAAGTTGAGAGGTCACCTAATTTTAAGGGATTTTGCCTACCAATCAGCGGTAGTCTACCAGAATATGGATCATAATGAAATAACAAGAATGCTTAAAACACTGGTGACCAGATGCCTTACTGAGGGTTGATGGTGTACTCACATAAATGAGTTTTTCTCTGTATCTGATGAGCAGGTTGCGGAGGATTCCTGCTTCATTGAGGTCTCCCAGGCGGATCATGTCCTCCACACCGTGGATGGAGGTGGGATGCATTGGCTTGATGTTGCTGGCATTCTGGGGGGAGATCCAGTGCTCCTGGTGGAGGATGGGGATGTGTGTAAATTTCACACTCTTTGGACTTGGACTTTTTGACACTTTGGACAATCAAATAAAAGGGCATATGCACCACAATTTAAAACTTATGCACAACAATTTGTATGATATCCTACAAAATTACAGCAATAAGCAAAACGTTTAGCGGTTTTTACAGATACATTTAGCAGTGAAAATGTTACTGTGAGTTGTGAACAGTGCACCGTGAGGTGCCGGTCATTTCGAAAGCCGCTGCAATTGAGTTTAGCCGACAAAAGATGACCGTCATGTGACAGTTTATGCAAGTTTATTAAGTTTATGCACCAAAACGACTAGTTAAGGTTAGAAAAAAGATCTTGGTTTGGATTCAAACAACGGTCCTCTTAAGTAGTACTCCACATTTCCTGGGTGAAAATCTTGTGTTTTCCCCTTAACTTCCCCTGGGACACAAACTCTGCTCCCCCACTTGGAAGCCCTGTGTTTTAGGACCCAATTATGCACCCTGACCTTCTCCCTATGCGGACCTGAGCGCTCTTATACAGCAGCAGTCAATGTAGTACATGCAGCAATAAATACATGAAATGCATACAAATTACAGTGCATTACTTTTCGTGTAAAAATGGGTTTTGAGTACAGCCTGTCTACCAAAATGTTTTGGTGTAGTCAGGGGGGAAATATTTCAAAAGGGGTACATTATTGAAAAAATGTTTGAGAACCACTGGTCTAGCATGCTCCCCACAACATAAACAAACTTTTTTCTTAACCGAGCATAACAAAAGAGTGTTTCAACACTTACATTTCCTTCATCATCCAGCACCTGGATCTGTCCCGAGTCACAGAGTTTGACCACCGCACCGATTGGCACCTCAAACTCCCGACCAGTCTTTAAGTCCAACCACACATAGTCGCCCTGGAAAGAAATCAAAAATTAAAACCATGACCAGGAATGGGATTACAATTTAGTCAAATCACAGTCAGAGAAAGAATTAAAATGTTAAATCAGATTCAGAATAACCGATGACAAATTAGAAGAAGAGAAATTAGAGAAATTAGAAGCATGAAGAAACAATGCCTTTATTACAGCATGTGACATGATTAAACCCATGATTAACATCAATGTTTCTCTGTTTAAATAACTGAATCATAACCATTTTCACACTGCACCTAGACCAGGCTTAATGCAATCTGGAGACATGAGAACTTTTTTAACCAAAGTCAGACTGTGGGTTAAAGGCCTCCTACGGTATCATCTTACTCTACAGCTACTGTATGGACTGACCTTTTCTTCTATTACTACGTTAATTGGAGCTTGTACATTAGGACTCAGCAGTAAATTAATTATAGTATTCAAATAAATGGTGCAGTCTGAAAAGGGCTAACTGAACCCTGGATGATCTCCTGGTCCAGACAGGCAGTCCTGTTTGGACTGGAAGCTTTTGAAAAGGACAAAACACAAAATGTGTACCAGGAATTTGTCGATGTGGACAGGGAGGACATCTAACCAGCAGACAGTCATTATGTAGGAGAGGAAAGAAGGGTTAGTAGATGTGAACTACTGAGGGGTGAATGCATAGAGCAGATATCTACACATCAGAAGCATTCAAATACTCTCCTGTCAACCTTTTGAGTATCAAACTTTCACCCACTATAGACTTGAAAGGTATCTCTGAAAAACGACAGCGATAAATAACTTATGGGCTCTGAAACATCCATCATCGGTAGCTGTTATAATCCTCTAAAAATGGCCACCAATCACTGCCTCACGGTCAGATTGGAAAGAACCAATAAAATGCCTCTTTGTCCCACTGCACGTGTTCTACACCTGCTGTGTATGAGCCTGAGCTCAATGTGCGTTATAGCAACAGGTTCTCACACCCATCTCGTAAAATATGGACGCTTGGTCAGGTGCCTTTGTCGTTCTTATTGACGCTAAAAATCGCCTTTAGGGCTTTCAGTAAACACGCTTGGTCGGGACTATTGCCGTCCCTTTAGCGCTATAAGTAAACGTGCATGGTCGGGACTATTGCCGTCCCTTTAGCGCTATAAGTAAACGTGCATGGTCGGGACTATTGCCGTCCCTTTTGACGCAGTTATGTTAAGGAAAAGGACGTGGGTGGGCTTACGGCTCCGTGACACGCGGGAACTACGGGACGGTTGGGTTTAGGAAAGGGTCGTGGGTGGGCATACAGTTCCATGACATGCGGGAAGAACGGGTCGGAAAGAAAAAAGCGACTATAGCAAGCGTGACAAGCGAGACGTGAACCCCTGTCTCCTGGGTGAAAGTCCTGTGTTTGACCCATCCACCAACCCAACCAAGCTCCTTGTGCGGAAATTCGCCCTTACATACTACTTGCTAAATCCTATCTAACTGCTGCTCTCCCCGGTGCATTACACAAACACGCTGAAAGACGCCTTTTTTGTTGCATCAGACGCTGACAACCACTGTCCAAACATCCTTATTTTACGAGTTTGGAGTGAGAACGGGTTGATTATAGCCACCAGAGTTACTGCAAGTCTACTGGAGAATGGAGGAGAAAAAGTTGCTACTACCGCAGTTACTTGCAACTGCCCTCCCTGCTAAAAAGGCAAAGAAAAGAAAGAGTGAAGCTCTGCTCTGAGGCAGCAACGCAGTGGTTCTCGTGCACGTCTGTGTTTGGGGCAGAGCCCCGAGGGCAGTGGTAGGGGTTCGACAGGGCCCCAAAGAGATGCTACTTTTAAATCATGCTAGCTTTCAACATTACCAACCCTGTCTTTAAAGCCACTGTTTGTAGCTACTAAATTGTTGCCTTTGTGCCACGGATTTTAACATGTAACAAGACAGACAGACAGACAGACAGACACGGACACACACACACACACACACACACACACACACACACACACACACACACACACACACAAACACACACACGTTTAAAACCTAAATAAAGTTTTCAGATATATAATTATGATTCATAACTCCGAACAGAGTCAAAACAGAAAACCACATTCTTGTGATTCATGCATAATTATTTTAACACACAGTTACGCAATATTAGATGAGACAGCATATAACACACACACACACACACACACACACACACACACACACACACACACACACACACACACACAAATAATTAATATTTGATGCATGAAACAAGGAACACAGGCGCATATCTTACGCAACCCTAATCCCAGAATACAGACATACAATTATGACTTATGAAATTTAAAACACACACACACACACACACACACACACACACACACACACACACACACACACAGACAGACAGACACACACACACACACACACACACACACACACACACACACACACAGACAGACAGACACACACACACACACACACACACACACACACACACACACACAGAGTTGCATACCGGCAGCAGTGTGCTCTGTTTCACCACTGTGTTGACGTTGCGTAGCAGTGCCCATTTGGCCAAATCCTTCTCATAAAGTTCCACATATTCCCGACGCTTGTACATCTTCACGGACACAGTTCAAACTCACACACACTCTGACAATGATATCTGATGTGATGCAGTCAAAATGTCCTCCTTACACACGGGCAGACAATTTCCAAATACCAACGTAAAATATCAAACTAAGACACGGGTAAGGCCCACAGGACAACACACGTAGCCGTCATGAAAACACTGAAATGTTCAAAATCATCTGGATTTAAGGTTCAATTCAGTTCAATTCCAGCAGATCACGGCCACCTCTGTTTCTTTAAGGGATGCCAAAAAATGTATGTCAAGAAAAACAGGTCCAATGAGAAACATCTTATAGTCTAACAGGGTCAAACATCCTGGTCTATGACCTCCAGTCCCGGCTCTCTGTACACTTTGAGGAAATCAATTTTAAAATATCTAATAAAATCCAGCCTTCTGCTAATTTTCAGGTCACTTTGAAGTATCTACTGGAGTAACATTTTGGGACAATCCGCCTGCTCTCGCTCCTCTCTCTCTCTATCACACTCACACTTTGTTAACCCAGCCCCCCACAACCTCCCCTGTTCCCCATGGCAACAAGATGTCACTTCCTCCTCAGGTGTGTCCTATATGGTGTTGGATTTCTGAGTGGATACACTACAGGCAGTACATGTAAATTCTGCACGTTGCAGGATAAAACGTGTGTTCCCTTATATTAATAAGTCATTAGGAACCGTAATTAAGTAAGTAAGGAACAATAATGCTGTAGCTTATCTTTCATATTTTTGGTATTTGGTATATGTGGTGTCATTTTCTTTAGTCTGTGGCCCAACAGGTAGATTAGGCATCCAAGCTAACATTAGTGAAAGCATCAAACATGCATTTAAATGAATGAGACGAAAGTTTATCCAGTTGTTCCTCGTCCCCGTTTGCTCAGTGCTGTTAAATTGTACGTAGGGGATGTAGGAGGTTTCTACCCAGAAGTTTTTTTTAAAGAATCATTGGGATTGAGTACAGTTCACTGAGGCTAAGTTCCTAAAAACATTTATTAATAGCAATAATGTTAACTTAATTGAACTCAAAAATTAAAAATGTCACCCATGTCCAACTTTTAAGCTCTGTTGACCTAAATATTCACCCCGTCCTCCTCGGTTTAGCAGCGCCAAAAAACAACGTCACTCTACTTCTGAGTCATATGTGTTTTTGATTTAGGCACTCAAACAAAGGTAAAAAAAAAAAAAAGAAAAGAAAGAAATGCTGTAATGTTCTTGTTAGGGCACTCTGCTGACTAAAGACCAATGGTGGTCCACACAGCAATGAAAGTGATGGGGGTTAAGGAACATCCATCCTTTCAAACGCTCTCTGAGAAGAACATAGTTGAAGGTCCCATGGCATGAAAATGTCACTTTATGAGTTTTTTTTAACATTAATATGCGTTCCCCCAGCCTGCCTATGGTCCCCCAGTGGCTAGAAATGGCGATAGGTGTAAACCGAGCCCTGGGTATCCTGCTCTGCCTTTGAGAAAATGAAAGCTCAGATGGGCCAATCTGGAATCTTCCCTTTATGACGTCATAAGGGGAAAGGTTACCTCCCCTTTCTCTGGTTTGCCCACCCAGAGAATTTGGCCCACCCATGAGAAAGAGAGAGACATCATGGCTTTCAAATGAGCAAAGTGGCAGTTGGTCAAGGCCACACCCCCACCCTCCACCTTGCCCCCCCCCCTCTCCTCCTCAATAGCATTTAAAGCTACAGACACAGAAATGGCACATACTAAGGAAAACTCATTGTGGGACTGGCTCTAGTGGCTGTAATTCTGCACCAAGGCTGAATTTCGGGAAAGAGACTTCAGATACAGTATTAGGGGACCACTAAGGTCTATATAAAGAGACTTCAGATACAGTATTAGGGGACCACTAAGGTCTATATAAAAGAGACTTCAGATACAGTATTAGGGGACCACTAAGGTCTATATAAAGAGACTTCAGATACAGTATTAGGGGACCACTAAGGTCTATATAAAGAGACTTCAGATACAGTATTAGGGGACCACTAAGGTCTATATAAAGAGACTTCAGATACAGTATTAGGGGACCACTAAGGCCTATATAAAAGAGAATTCAGATACAGTATTAGGGGACCACTGAGGCCTATATAAAAGAGACTTCAGATACAGTATTAGGGGACCACTAAGGCCTATATAAAAGAGACTTCAGATACAGTATTAGGGGACCACTAAGGTCTATATAAAGAGACTTCAGATACAGTATTAGGGGACCACTAAGGTCTATATAAAGAGACTTCAGATACAGTATTAGGGGACCACTAAGGCCTATATAAAGAGACTTCAGATACAGTATTAGGGGACCACTAAGGTCTATATAAAGAGACTTCAGATACAGTATTAGGGGACCACTAAGGTCTATATAAAAGAGACTTCAGATACAGTATTAGGGGACCACTAAGGTCTATATAAAAGAGACTTCAGATACAGTATTAGGGGACCACTAAGGTCTATATAAAAGAGACTTCAGATACAGTATTAGGGGACCACTAAGGTCTATATAAAAGATACTTCATATACAGTATTAGGGGACCACTAAGGTCTATATAAAAGATACTTCAGATACAGTATTAGGGGACCACTAAGGTCTATATAAAAGATACTTCAGATACAGTATTAGGGGACCACTAAGGTCTATATAAAGAGACTTCAGATACAGTATTAGGGGACCACTAAGGTCTATATAAAAGCATCCAAAGAGCACCATGTCATGGGACCTTTAATAAACAGGCAAGGGTAATTATTGCAAATCCCTCCCATGGTACAAACACTCTTGCATCCCTCTATCAGTGATTCTCCTAAACTCAGGTCATAAGAAGGGTGTGAAATAAGGGTCTGTGTTTCACATATATGAATAACTTTATGTCCGTGTATGTATTGTTATATGGCAGCCTTTATGTCCAAGCCAAATTTCCCCAGGGTTTGTCCCTGGGGAAATTTGTAATCCTGATTCTGAAAGTAATGAAATAAGACAAAAGAAAACGTTCTTACAAAACCAAACAGAGTAACATATAAAATGTCTGATGATGAGCTGCTTTCTCATTGTGTGGACAGAGTACCATCCAGTGTCTGTCAGTCATTCGGTAGGTCTAACACTTTGGTCCAGATTTAAACATAATGACAACTATTAGATAGATTATGATGCATTTTGTACAGAGTGACATTCCCAGAGGATGATGGTGACTTTTCCTCACAGGCCACGAGCAGGTTGACGTTTGGGTTTTGTTTTTTTATGTTGGATTGATTGCTGTGAAATTTGGTATTTGCTCAGCATCAACATGCTAACATTGTTGTTGTGAGTTGGTTAGCATGCTGCTGTTAGCATTTAGCTTTACGTTTGTTAGTTTTAGTTGTTTCCTAATCTGTACTCTGTGTGTAGCATGAGAGTGTTACGTCAGTTTAATTAAGTAAATACTCCGTCTGGCAAACTGAGCAACCTGAACATTACACCACCAAGCACCTGTCACACACACACACACACACACACACACACACACACACACACACACACACACACACACACAGCAGCAGAGCCAACGCCAAACTATCAGAAACCACGTGTTGAATTATTTAACACAGGAGGATCTGTTTGGTGTCTGTTTTTTGAGTGTCCTCTTTTATGTTTTCTTCTCTGCCTCTGTCTTTCTTTTCTCTTTCACCTGTTTTTTCCTCCCATCATCCACACATCTCTTACAGCACATAACTGATCAGCATATGGAGACTGAAGTCAAAGTGCTTTTCCAATGATGATGAAGTCAATTACAGAACTACAAACAAAACTGAAATGTATCTAAAAGTTAGCGACACAGTCAGTCAAAGATCTTATGTGAGGTAAGAAGCCATAGTTCAGTTTGGGATAGTTCATGATCTATACTGTATAATACAGTATTGTTTCCACTATCCAGCAACCAATGTGTCGTGCAACTGGCCAAAATATCTTGAGATATTTGACAGCAAAAGAAGCATGAATGGCATCGTAAAGCTAAAGCAATACAGCATGGGCGATTTTAGACCCTTTTTAGGGGGGCTCAAGCCTAAAAATTGTAATATTAAAACACATTTTTCAGTTTTGGTGCTTCAAGTGAGAGTTTGCAAACTTGTCTGTTAGTGACAGAGAACAAACAATTACAGGTTCAAAGGGCTTGAAACAGGTTTAATATCCTGTGTCGCTGTAGCCAATGCTACGCACCTATAACCCCGTCAAGGAAAGGGTTAACAGAAGGTAGTGTTGGCCAATCGGAGGTGGTTGTGCCAGACTCCCGCCTTCGGCTGAATCTAATCTGTCAGAGGGAGAGCAGGAGTGCGGTTGTGAAGTTTATTTTATTTATTTGTTGTTTATTTGAATAGGGACAGATACAAAAAAACATAGATTATTACATAAAGAACAATCCGATGCCCGTATCACAGTGTTTATAGCCATGGCTAATTCGCAACACCTGTCCCTAGAAGGGCTTTTAACAGTTAAAATAATAAAGGAGTCAAATTTTTACAGTGAATACAATAAAAGTTCGTAGTCCCCAGAGAAGAAATTATTTAAGGCTATTTCATGGTGCAGATTAGAACCCAACTAAATGAATGCTGAATGTTAGAACATTGTGTCAAATTGGTCGTTATTACTGTGACTTATAAGGTGTCAGGTTTAGTTCCATCATAGTGTCAAAAAACGTTAGGTGACGTTGTTGTTCAGTAGCTAGCTCAATGATTATCGGCTGATGACGACTGTATCCGTGTCACATTGTTATTAGGGGCTGAGCCCTCCTAAAGGTGTGATCCTAGAATCGCCCCTGCAATGCAGTTATGACATTGTTAGTCTTGATCTGCCACATGACTTTTGACCTTTTTAATTCCCTCTGTAATCACAAACACTAACAAATAGATAGGTGAATTCATATAAACAACTTTAGAAGTTATTTACAAAGAACTGCTACTGTTAAAATACAAACTTGTTGTCTGTTTTGATGCTGATTGTCTGACCGGAATTTGCCTCAAACAAACTGAGCTGCGAGTGTCTTTCATGAAAGCATTCTTCATCACAACCATCAGTCTCACATCGACAGAGAGTTGTTTTAACCCACAGGCCTTTAGAGCATTTTTAAAGAAGTCATTTAAAGATCAATAACGCCCCAGGTCAACTAACCAGACACCGCAACAAATGTAGACAGCCGTGGTACTTCATGATTTTCAGCTGCCCAGGCTTAAAGGTACAGTTCACCCCAGATTAAAATACACATGTGTCCTATTACCTGCAGTGCTATTCATCAATCATGACCCGGTTACTCAAGATTATCCACAGACCTGGATGTGTCAATGTCAATGTCAGTTTTATTTGTATAGCACCTTTCATTAGAAGTAAAGTCAAAGTGCTTTACTGTTCTGCTCATCTACCTCATGTATATTTTCAATCTTACGATTACAATATTGTTATTAATATTTCACCATTGCACTGGACTGCCTTGCACTATATTTATATTCAAATCTTAAATCTCAGACTATACTGATATTGTACTATTCCTTTCCTCTCTTTAATTGTTATTGTATATTTTTTGTAAATTTCTAAATTCTATTGTACTGTTATACTGTATACTTAACAATATTTGTTTTTATATTTCTCACTGTCCTTTCTGTTTTTATTCTTATATGTTAAGTGAGTGTTGAACTTTGAGAGCAAAGATTAACTGGAGTCAAATTCCTTGTTTGTTTGCGCAAACCTGGCCAATAAAAACACATACACATTCAAACTACGAATGAATAGAAATAACAATACAATGAAATCATTAACACAACAAGACAATCAACAAAAACAAACAAAAACGTGCAACAGTGCAACCACACGCACACGCACGCACACACACACACACACACACACACACACACACACACACACACACACACACACACATTCATGCCATGCCTGTGACTTAGTCAGCTACTACTATCATCATATCACACAGACCGTGCTTTGGACAAACATGACATGAGAAAAGCCACAGTGTTGGTGTGGTGTTAGCAGGGCAGCAGTGATGTAATGTCCACGCTGCCTGCGGTGGATGAGTGTGTGTTCTCATCATCTCTTTCTTCAGGTAAATAATTCAGGCCAGACATGAGCCGGGTATTGACTTACGCCTGCTAATGTCACTCCTGTGTGGAAAGATAACAAACCACACAGAGGACAGACAAAAAAAGTGGTTTAGGGTTAAGACACCGTCCATGAACCACGACGTTCCTGGTTCGGATCTGGCTGGAAACATTCGTTGGATGCATTTGCCATCTCTCTCTTAAAATTCTTTTTATATATCCCTTTATTACGTATAAAGGCATACAAGTCCAAAAAATTCAAAAAACAAAGGAAAGGAGTCTTCAAAGATAAGAGTTAACATCTTCACAAAACCAGTTGTTCACATTTAAAACAGGGTGAACAAAACCATTTCATCTGCCATCACAAGCAACACTAAATCAATCCATTCTAAAGTATTCTGATTAGAGATGCACTGATTGACCGGCCGGTGACCGGTGTTACACCGAAATCTGTGACCCATCGAGATCAGTGTCCCCCTACCACAACCTGAACCAAACCCTTGTCCCTAACCTTAACCACGGAGGGGGGCGCTACGCTTTTAACAGGAGGGACACAGATCACGACGGGTCACAGATTTCGGTGCAACACCGGAATTGGCCGATTTTCACGTGACTGGCCATGACCGGAGACCGGCAGGTCAGTCTGACATATGCCGATTTTATGCCGGTCAAATGCACTCGGGCACCGCATGATTAACATCGTGCAACGTTAGCATCGAACGTGCACACGCACCGCCGCCCCATCAGCTGTTTATGAAATGTCATAAAGTCGAAATTATACACGGCTCTGCAGAGCCTTTGCTCTACTGATCTCAGGCGAACGGTCAGCCGCTCTCTCTCCCCTCTAAGGCTGAACAACTGGAACATGAAAACCGCACTCACAGCTACAGTTTATCGGAAAATAGCGTTGGGCACGCTGACTTTGATGAATTTACTGTTTATCAGACCCCAGATGAGACAAGAAGCTAACGTTAGCGAACGACCCCTCTGTCTCTGATGCCCCGCTGCAGGAGACGCTGTGTGTATTCCGACACGCTGTATTAACGTCACTGTTTAAAACGCCTTCCAGATTAGTGGGGGTGCATACCGCTCCAAACCAACATTAAAAACATAGTCATCTTCCCTCAGCGTTTAGTTTTGTTGCTAAACTGTGTGTAAAATGAGCGGTTTTTAGATTAGATTAAACTTTATTGTCATTGTGCAGAGTACAAAGACAGCGAAATGCAGTGAATTTCCCACACCAGGAGTAATTTATATAGTTCTATTTTATAGCGATAGATCATCTGTTCAAAAAATGTTCTACATTCTATGCAAAATGTAAAATGTTCTATTAAAGAAAAGATAGAAAATAAATATTTTTGTGTGCCTTAAGGTGGTTAGAAAATATGAAAAATCGGAAATCGGAATCGGCTTAGAAAGTTGTAATCGGTGCATGTCTAATTCTGATGATACATATTTCTGTTAAATAACTCTGGCAACCCTGAGCTGCACCAACATTACGTAAACAAAGTGGTCAAGTGGAGGGATAATAATGCTCTTGACATTAATACAAAGAAATGGAAGAAATAGAATTTGGTTAACATCTCATAGTTCCTAATTGTTATCCATAATTAGAAAATCAAGCAGGTGTTTTCATATAAATACTTTGTGGGTTGATGATAAACCATGTCTGCTATCCTAGAAAGACCACATTGAATCTGTCTGCAAAAGGACAAAACAAAGAGCAAAGGGCGAGTAGACATATTCATCTCTTGTTGTAAATGTTTGTGATTATGAGTGTGAGAATACTTGTTGTTTGTCCACCACTTTAAAGTCAAAATTGCTTCACAAAATGATAATCTGATCAAAGATCGGGGGTCAACCTCATGAGAAACTCTATGAATGAACCTTTACAACAACAAATTATAAACCAAAGGCATTATTCAGATGATGTATGACTTTAGATATACTGACAATAAGAGGTGGGGGGCACAAGACAGCATTAAGAAGCCATATGATTGATAAAGACTTCATTTGCATTTAGATTGATTATTCAGATAAGTCAAAGGTCACCGGGTGAGATATAGTGACAAGTTAATTGTGCTGGTATTTGTCACTGAATAAACTTGCCCATTAAAACAGCGACAGACTGGCTCTCCTTTCTGCTTCAGTGGACAATACACATTAACATTTTGTCTCTATTCTGCCTCCACAAAGGCTGCAAAAGAAGTAGACACAGCAAGTATTATTATTGAAGAAATAGTCAGTGGTGGAAGAAGTATTCAGATCCTTTACTCCAGTAAAAGTACAGTAGCAACTACTACGATAAAATGGCACTTAATCACAAGTACTGCATTCAAAATCATACTCAAGTAAAAGTACAAAAGTATTATCAGCAAAATGTAGTTAAAGTATTAAAACAGGGCAGTGGTGACCTAAAGGTTAGAGAAGCGAGCACTGTTAGAACTGTATATCATATCATTGGCAGATTTGTATTGCTTATTGTTATTTATAATAAAAAGGACTCCATGACAATTTGGTAATATCATTTATCCACTTTCAGTGAAATTATTTGGTGACAAAAAATATATTTTGTTAACATTTTACAAGATTGATGTAATGATTCAAAGCAAATTTTCAGGTTTAAGCTTCCAAAATTAGTTACGAAAGTCTTTGATATACAGTACATGTATGAGTTTTTCATACATTTGTTCATCATATTATTTTTGGAAAACGCTTATATAAATGCTGCTACTACTGATAGTTCTTCATACACTGCTGTGTAGTTTTAACAAATTTTATTTTGCCTGTTAAATGTGAATCTTCAAAGTAAATAGATATATGGGTCAAATAAATGTAGTGGAGTAGAAGTATAAAGTGGCAGAAAAATAGAACAAAGGTTCATGTTGTTTCTAAAATTCTGTTATTTCAGCTCAGTCTAAAGTCTCGCTAACTGCAACTTTGTAGTATCTTGTTACCCTCAGTGTGTACTAGGTTTACTACAAGTTATACAAGCTACCTCCAGGGTCTGTAAGTGTACACTGCAGACCACAGCTCCCCACTGCAGACTGCACAGTATCTGTCTGCAGGTGGGAGCTCTTCTTCAGGTATGGGTCTGCCCTCTGCTGGTGTTGTTATCACCACTCAGAAAACTCTTAGTGCTCTGCAGTTACACAAGCAGGCATATACAAGTACAAATACCTCAGAATGGTACTCAAGAACAGTATTTCAATAAATCGACTTGGTTAATCTTCTATAGAAATAGCATAACAGAACGATCAAGTGATGGAAGCAACTGTGTTTGTCTTTGGATCCGTAAGTAACGTTTATTTATAAAGCACCTTTCACAGATAAAAATCTAAAAAGTGCTTTACACAATAAAATGAAATACAATAAATAAAAGACATAAGAATACATGGGAAAAACATAGATACTTAAAATCAGACTGCCATAAAAACCCTCACCTAACTAAAAGCCTGTTTAAATAACAGTCAATGGGCCACACACACACACACACACACACACACACACACACACACACACACACACGCACACACACACACACACACACACACACACGCACACATAGTGCGTTTCACTATCGTTGTGGGGACTCGTCATTGACATAATGTATTCCCTAGCCCCTTACCCTAACCTTAACCATCACAACTAAATGCCTAACCTTAACCCTTACCCTCACCCTAACCATAACCTAATTCTAACCCTAATCCTAAAACCAAGTCTTAACCCTCAAACAGACCTTTAAGGTTGTGGGGTCCAGCATTTTGGCCCCACAAAGTTGTCAGGACCCCACAAGTATACTGGACTCCCGGTTTTTGGACCCCACGAATATAGTTAAACAAGAACACACATACACACACACACACACACACACACACACACACACACACCCCTGTCCTGTTCCTATTGTGGTTGTCCAGTAAATGAGAGAGAGCGAGCTGCTGAATGAATGAATGAATAGCAGCTCTCCATCGCAATGGAATTTCACCAAGTGAGCAGAGACAAAAAACAGCCACTAAACAAAACAAACAAACAAACAGGCTTTGTATAACAAAATAATCAGTTTTTAGTATGAGGTAGCACAACATCTGCAGTAAATATGCAAAAAAAAACAACAAAACAACAACAATTAAAGTATCATGCAGATTGCTTCCTGAAGATTTCTTGCGGCTGGTAAAGAAGTAATTGATTGCTATGATATTTACTTTTTTAATGTAATCTTGTGAATGGATGTGTTGCTTTGAGTTAAAGCTGAAACTAACCACAGTGCAAGAAAACCACACCGTCCCAATAGCTGGGTTTTTGGAGCAGCCTGAGTTTTAGATGCATTGTTTTTAACTCAACGAACAAGGCAAAGCTTCAGAGTGTGATTCCTAACGTCAAATGTGCCCGCTGTAAACCCATCGTGAACCCTAGGCCCTGTTCTCCTCAGGGATGAAATATTTCACATTCCAGGCCACTTTGTTTTCCTTCTCTAACAAACCAAACCAGACAGACAACCTCTGAGGTCAGGAACAATTTCAGAAATACAGTTTATCAGTTTGCTGAAACACAAGTGAAAAAACAACAACTGCCACCAAAGAAGTCGCTGGCAGCCATCACTTGCCAGTACATAACCGAGAAATAAATAGTTAAAAACGATTCCTTATGCAACAGAATGCCAATAAAGAACCATGGGGAGGATTTAATTTTTTATGTGGCTGTGACCACGTCTTGTAGTTGTCTAAAATGCATTTAGCTGCTGCCCCTGTCCACAGCAGGACATTGGTCAGCTTCTGTGTCAGTACCCCAAGCTTCTCAATACTTGGGGCATGCTGACCGCCATCTACTGCATGTGGAGACTGTAAAGTTCCATTTTGTAAAACATCTTTTGCCCAAAATGTTTTTTTCTGTGAAAGGAGCCAATCTGTGGAACTGGCTTCCTACAAATATAAAGACTCTTACTAAAATGTCCACCTTAAAAAACTATCAAAAGCATGGTTCATACAGCAGCAGCAGCAGCAGTGTGATCATGCCATATGAAATGTATAGCTGTATGTATGTGAGGTGTGCATCTGTGTGAGTTCGAGTGAATGTGTTTATTTACTACATTTATTTTTATTGCTGCTAACTGGTTTCTGGACATTTTATTGTATTCACTGTAAAAATTTGACTCCTTTATTATTTTAACTGTTAAAAGCCCTTCTAGGGACAGTAATAATCTATGTTTTTTTGTATCTGTCCCTATTCAAATAAACAACAAATAAAATACTGTCGATAAAAAACTGACTATGGAGAAGTACCTCCCAAACTATTCCTTTAGGCCCAGTGACAGGAGTATTCCCCAAAACCTGTGTTATACTTTTATAGGAGACTTGAAACCAATGTAAACACAGAAAGCACCAGAACTCAAATTTGACGACATCTGTAAGACCACAAAATACACGTAAAGGGTGCATCGCTGGATAACATGTAGAAAGAAACATTTTGACTTTTTTCCCTTTAGGTTTGCATTGGCAAAAATAAATCGTGATTACCAATGTGTGCAGGTGTCAAACGTGTGCCCTAAGACAGTGGTTCTCAAACGTTTTTCAATAATGTACCCCTTTTGAATTGTTTCTTTAAGCCAAGTACCCCCTGACCAGCGTGAATCATTTTTGGTAGAAAAAAAAGTCTATATTAAGAGGAACAATACAGTGATGTCAGCGATAGATTTACTAAACAACAGCCTTGGAACTGATAAACATTTAAATGCTGATGAGAAAAGGAGACAAAAACTAAAAATTCAAAACCTTGGAAAAAGATGGTAGAAAGACAGAAGGAAGGAAGGAAGGAAGGAAGGAAGGAAGGAAGGCAAGAACAGGTCAAAATAGTATCAAAAACTTCAAAAACAGTGACATAACTTCGAAAAA